>NW_021604636.1:7701176-7706820 GCF_004785775.1 Grammomys surdaster | reverse complement strand
AGAACTGAAGGCTCCTCACAGCCCTTTTGTGCTTCTTTCTTGGCAGGTAGAGACTGAATTATGAATTATGCAGACCTGGATTAGAGTCTCCTTATCCCAATCCTCCTCTTTCCTTTCCCACACAGTAAGTTTCTGTTTCTACAAATAAGACTTAGACAAACCCTTCTGGTAGCATTAAGATGAACAGAAGATGTCTATGTACGAGCTTTACGACATGGAGATCTGGGAGCTGGAGAGATGGCTCAGTGGTCAGTGCATTGCTCGTGTAGAGGTCCTGGGTTTACTTTTGAGCGCCTACATGGTGGGTCACAACCATCCCTAACTACAGCTCCAGGGGATCTGATGTCCTCTCCTGGCCCTTGAGAGCACCAGGAATGCATAAAAGAAAAATAAGTTTATCTCTGAAAGAATAGGCAGGCTTGGATTTGATTCCCAACTATAAGATGAAAAGAAAATGATTATAAACCACTCAACAGGGGACTGTCTAATACAGCACTGCTCGTCCCTTCAGTAGAGCCATAGGAAACTGAGAAAATAACTGACAAATCTGAGAATGTCATCCAGGATGTACTGGTGCTCCAGCAGATATACATATGATTGTGTGCATATGTATATGTGTATATATATGTGTGTGTGTCTTTGTGTATATATGAATGCATGTGTATGTATATATATTTTCTCCTGAATGCTTTTCAACTACATTCATATAAATTCTATTCAGAACTTTTATTTCAGATAGCAGGGGAACTCAATAATAAGACAACACTTTATTTTTCTTTTCTTTTTTTGTTTTTTGTTTTTTTGAGACAGGGTTTCTCTGTGTAGCCCTGGCAGTCCTGGAACTCACTCTGTAGACCAGGCTAGCCTCGAACTCTCGAACTCAGAAATCCGCCTGCCTCTGCCTCCCAAGTGCTGGGATTCAAGGCATGTGCCACCACTGCCCGGCAATACTTTATTTTTCAATTTAGATTTTTAAATTTTATTTCTATGTGTATGAGTGTTTTGGCTGCATATACTACTATGCACCGCTAGTGTCTCTGGTACCTGTGGGGGTCAGAAGAGGGCATTGGATTTCCTTGAGCTGGAGTTATTGATGATTATGAACCACCATAAGGGTGCTGGGACCTGAACCCAGGTCCATGGCAAGAGCAACATAGGCTCTTAACTGATGCGCCATCTCTCCAGCCCCTCATCTCCTTTTCTTTAGGAAACAAGTTTGCATGTTTCACCGAAGATATGGATGTAGGCCTGTGATGGGATTCCCAGAGTCGTTAGTCATTAGGGAAATGCAATGACAACAGACTAGCTGGAGTTCCAAATCAATGACAGTGTCAAATACTGAGGACAGTGCAGAGCATTTGGAATTCAGATAAAATGGTGCATTCACCTTTACTAGAACCCAACAGCCTTGGGTTCTAAGAAAGTTTAACACACATCTATCTACCCTAGGTCCCAGTGGTCCCATACCTATAAACTCACCCAGGAGAAATGAAGGTGTGTCTTATACAAACCAAATGCCTAGCAACTTGTGTTGATAATTTGGGCAGCGTTATAACTGTACTACCACTTAGCAATAAAAAGAACCAAGGATTGATACGTGTAATGGTATGAATATATTTCAAATCCATGGTGCTAAGAGAAGGAAGCCAGGCTACCTCGGGAGTGCTTCCATTTATGGGATATGAAAACGATTCTAGCACAGGACAAAACACAGATGGGATCAGGGGCTCTGGGTAGAGAAAGATTTGCCTACAAGGGAGGTAAGGATTTTATACCTTCAAAGAGCTGGTTTCTTGTACATAAATTAAACCTCACACACCAGACTTAGAGGGCCAGCAAGACAGGGCACTGGAGTAAAATCATTTTCTGTCAAGCCTGACAACCTGAGTTTGGTCTCTAGGACCTTCATCATGGTAGGAAGGAACCAAATCTTAGAAGCTGTCCTTTGACCATCCCACACATGAGTGCCATGACACATGCACATATGTTCAGGCATGAGTGTGTATACTCACATAGACACACAAGAACACACACACATGCACATTCTTAATCATAAGTGGGAAACTATTCAAACTTGTGTTTTGAAAGGTTGCTCTGGCTGCTTTGTGGCAAGAAGAATGGGAGGGACAAGAGCTAAATGGTTGGGAGATAACACAGTTGTCGTCACACCTTTGTCCCCAGATAAACAACCTAACCATTGGGAGTTGGATGAAAATGGACAAGCGGCCCATTATATACGGCCTTGTGAGTGATAAACCTCCTCTCAGTACCCATGGGCCACTTTTCCAGAAACTCCACATATAACCCAAATCATAGGTACGGATGTCTCATTTAAATGGCATGATCTTCAAACCTAATTTATATCCCCCCCCCATCAGTGATGTTTACCCTCCTGACATTGCCACACAACACTGTCATCTACAAAGCCCATGCTCCAGAACCACACCCAAGTACCAGAAAATGCAAATATGTCTCACAGTGTTCTAAGTAAGTTTACAGTTTTGTGTTGAGCCTCATTTATTGCTGTCCTCAGCGGTTGTAGCCTGTGAACCACAGGTGAGACATGCCTGAGTCATCGCTAGATTACCCAGTACTTAATACCAAGTGACATGTAAATACCGTGTAAATAAATAGTATGTAAATAGCTCTTGTTCTACATTGCTTTTAGAATAATACAAGAAAATCTGAATGTGTTTAGTACAAGCACATTTTTTCTGAATTTTTTTTTTATCTGCAATTGGTTAGCTTTGTACATGTGGAACCACTGCCGTGATAGATCAAGCTGCGACTGAAGAGACTTACTAATGCACTGGCTGAAAATCAGGAGAGACCTAGCATTGTCCAAGGAGACTCTAAGGACTTTTTTTTTATTCTGTACCAGGGATGGAGAATGAGTTCTATCAACAGTTCTATCCTGATTCTGCTGTGAATTACCTGCAGAACCTTTGTCTTCTGCATGCAATTTCTGTATGTGAAGGACTAGAAAAGTAATAGAAAAACCAGGGTACATCTGGCAGAGAATCAGTTTGTTATCTGACTTAGAAACAAAATAATAATAATAATAATAACAACAACAACAACAAAAATCAATCTACTTGCCCATGTTGCATGTACAGTCCATATCAACTCCTGGAAGAGAAAAAGAAATGGGGAAATCTATCTAAATAGAGTCAATCTACTAATATGGCTCTTTCTTTGACTTCTGTCTTAGGGTTTTACTGCTGTGAACAGACACCATGATCAAGGCAACTCTTTTAAGGACAACATTTAATTTGAGCTGGCTTACAGGTTCAGAGATTCAGTCCACTGTTATCAAAGCAGGAGCATGGCAGCATCCAGGCAGGCTTGGTACAAGAGAGTTCTACATTTTCATTTGAAGGCCACTAGGAGAAGATTGGCTCCCAAATAGTTAGGAGGAAGGTCTCAGTGCCCATCCCCACAATGACACACTTCCTCCAATGAGTCCACACCCACTCCGACAAGGCCATACCTCCTAATAGTGCCACTCCCTAGGCCAAGCATATTCAAACCATCATAACATATAAACATACATACATACATACATACATACATACATACATACACACACTTACACACACACACACACACACACACACACACACACGGACATATATCCAAAAGTAACACTTGGAGGACTTGAGAAATTTTAGTCAGAAGTGCTCAAGGTCAGTCCTCATCACCCATGGAGAGAGAGGCCAGACAGGACAGCACATATCTACAATTGCAGGATGGGTTGGGGATTACTGGAAAGCTAGTCTAGCCAAATTGGTAAGTTCTAGGTTCAATGAATGACCCTGTCTCAAATAATACAATGGTGAACAATTGAGAAAGTAACACAATATCAATTTCTGCCCTTACATGTATGTACACACCTACACACAAGCACTTACACAAAAAATGATAACAATCAGAGGGTATTAGAAAAGACTTTAGAAGTCCAGGTATGGTGTGGTACACCTGTATTCCCAGCACTCAGAGGCTGAGGCAGGACACAAGATTAAGGCCAACCTGATCTACACAGTAAAACCTTGTCTCAAAAAAAACCAAAAAAACAAAAAAAAACAAAGCAAAATGAAAACATATACAGACTTCAGAAAGAACTCCCCAGTTCCATTTCCCAGACAGCCACTGTTCTGGCTTTTGGGTACATAGTCTTTCAGTTTATTTGATGCATAACTACATGTTTATTTTAAGACCACTGATTATAGGAAGGTAATTTAAAGAAATGTATATCTACCAGTGGGTATTAATACATCAACTCTAATTAGACAGAGGAAATGATATGATAAGGTACATTTAAATACTTCCAAAGGATATGTCTGAATGATCATTCATTTTTAAAGTATTAATCTGGGGCCATTTCTTTTGACAGTTATCAAGAGAATATGATGAAAACCCATGGAAATTAGTAAAATAAAATTACAGAATTATCTGGTCCTGTAGAATAGTCCTTAGCAATAATATTTCAATAATAAGATTCTAGAATTTAAGCCAGGCGGTGGTGGCGCACGCCTTTAATCCCAGCACTTGGGAGGCAGAGGCAGGCGGATTTCTGAGTTCAAGGCCAACCTGGTCTACAGAGTGAGTTCCAGGACAGCAAGGACTACACAGAGAAACCCTGTCTCAAAAAACCAAACATAAATAAATAAATAAATAAATAAATAAATAGATAAATGATTCTAGAATTTTCTAGAATTTCTAGAATTCTAAAATGTTTCTTATCAATCATTTCAAAAGGGCCTATTATAAGAATATTTTGTTCTTGTGGGTGTGATTTCTAAATAATGTAATAAAGTATATTTCTGAATTTTCCCAATAATTTGGGTTGAAGAAAAATATAATTAATAACAACTAGGTAATTAATATCAAGATATTTCTTTGGATTAGAGTTCTCTTTTTTTAAGTTTATTTATTCATTTTATATATGAGTGTTTTGTCTTCATACACACCAGAAGAGGGCTTCAGATCACATTACAGATGGTTGTGAGCCACCATGTGGTTGCTGGGACTTTAACTAAGGACCTCTGGAAGGACAGCCAGTGCTCTTAACCGCTGAGCCATCTTTTCAGATTGGATTTCTTAGTATCAGGGTTGGTGAGTTTTCTTAGTGAGTGAAGGACTTGCTGAGCAAACCTAATGGCCCAAGTTTAACCCTTGAAACTTATGCAAAGATGGAAGGAGACAACCAACACCACAAAATTGACCTCTGACCTCTGCATGCATACTATGTTGTATGTACACCCACAAATTCACAAACTTATATCTTGCACACAACACGATAGTACTATGTAAATTTTTTTCAAGACACTTCTTTAAGACTAACATTAAATAAAAATTAAGAAAAACTTCCCCAGGCTGGAGAGATGGCTCAGCGGTTAAGAGCACTGACTGCTCTTCTAGAGGTCCTGAGTTCAATTCCCAGCAACCACAACCATCAGTAATGGGATCTGATGCCCTCTTCTTGTGTCTGAAGACAGCTACAATTTACTCATATACATGAAGGAAAGAAAGAAAGAAAGAAAGAAAGAAAGAAAGAAAGAAAGAAAGAAAGAGGGAGGGGAGAGGAAGGAAGGAAGGGGAAGAGAGAGAGAGAGAGAGAGAGAGAGAGAGAGAGAGAGAGAGG
>NW_021604636.1:7688334-7701076 GCF_004785775.1 Grammomys surdaster | reverse complement strand
GAAAGGAAAGGAAAGGAAAGGAAAGGAAAGGAAAGGAAAGGAAAGGAAAGGAAAGGAAAGGAAAGGAAAGGAAAGGAAAGGAAAGGGAAGGAAGAGAGCTCCAAAGAGCTTGCTTGCACCTTCTCCTTATTCCTAAGAACAGTTAGCAACCTGGACGTGGCCCTTACCAGGATCTGGCCAGTCTAGCATCCAGTCTCAGACTTTCAGCCTTCAAATGTTCCATGCAAATGTGATGGGATCTGATCATGTTATTTTACGGGAGGATTTTGGAAACGTTTAGAACCTTAAGCTGGAAAAGATATTGAGTTCTCAGAGTTTAATGAGCTGTTTCTGTGGGAGTCTGGAAGAGAAGAACTCTGAGAGAAGTGTAGACAATGAGGCCTGGCTTGTAAAGTTTCAGAGAGACGTTTGAAAGCTCCTTAAAAACTCCATCAATGTCACCCATGCAATATATTTGAATTCAGGATCTGTGAAGCCTTTTTTCTTACTGGGATAATGGATGCTCATTAGCTGTGGCTGAAACATCAGCTGTGGTTAATAAGAGGCCAGTCAGCTTCATTGAGGCAAAATCTTCTGGGAACTTTTTCCTCAAAGTTAGGACATAAACACTACATCTGGTAGGAGCCAAGACAGCACACCAAACTGGCGACAGAACTTGGCAAATAATCTGTAAGAATCTCCTACATGGTACTTTTTTGAAGGCATGACAGGGTCATGGAGAGCAGCTACACTGCTTTCCAAAGTCTGCAAATCCACATTTCTTCCTAACAAAAGCATGGTCAGGCCTATCACAGCAATAGCCCAGTCCCTGGTACCAACTTCTGTCTTAGTTAGAGTTTCATTGCTGTGAAGAAACACCATGACCAAGGCAGCTCTTATAAGGACAACATTTAATTGTGGTTGGCTTACAGGTTAAGAGGTTCAGTCCATTATCATCAAGGCAGGAAGGAGTATGGCAGCATCCAGGCAGACATGATGCTGGAGGAGCTGAGAGTTCTACATCTCGTTCAGAAAACTAGACACCTTGTTCAGACTTCTCCTATTAGGAGAAGACTGGCTCCCACATGGTTGGGAGAAGGGTCTCATTGCCCACCCCCACAGTGACACACTTCCTTCAACAAGGCCACACCTACTCCAACAAAGTCCCACCTACTCCAACAAGGCCACATTCACTCCAACAAGGCCACACCTCCTAACAGTGCCACTCCCTAGGCCAAGCATATTACAGCCACCACAAATAGTCACCAAGTATAGCAGCAAGTGAGAACTGGGGTTGATGGAGCCTGCCTATGAGGAGAACTATGTATGTTTTGTGTGTCAGAGCTGGAGAAGTGGAACTACCCAAACTTTTGAAGCCAAAAGATCATGAGTGAATCCCAAATGCTGGACAGTCACTGAGTTATTTACACTGTTGGGTTTTGGTTTGGGTTTGATCTGATTGTAAACATGCTCTGGTTCTTCCTTCTTAGAATAAGAACATATGTAACTTATTTTGGATTTTACAGGAAACCACCATTAATAGTCTTGTGTTTGTTTGTTTTTTTTTTTTTAGAGAAGAACTTGGTCTTTTAAATTTTTAAATTTTTTAAGACTGTGAGCCTTAAATTTGGACTGTGTTATATTGTGATATTAACATAAGATGTTGGGGACAAGAAAAGGAAACTAATACACACATATATAAGCATATATATATATATACACATATATATCATTTTGGAAGGTCAATAAATGAAGTGACTAGATGCCATAAATATCAAGCACTTATATGTATTCCAAGAAGAAAGTATAAGGAAGTTGTTAAATGCATAGAAATATTTACTGCAAAATTGGGTGTGGCAGTGCATGTCTGTATTCTTAACACTAGGGAGGAAGAGCCTAGAGGACTGTGACACTTTCAAGGCTAGCCTGGTCTACATAGCAATTTCTGGGCCATAAAACTATATAGAAAGACTCTGTTTCGAAGGAAGGAAAAAGGAGAGAGAGAGTGGAGAGAGAGAGAGAGAGAGAGAGAGAGAGAGAGAGAGAGATCACTGAAAATGATGTCCAATAGTGAAATAGTGATTAGAGCCACTAGAGATATTAGGAGTGATCCAATTTACAAACTACACTGAAGCATCCCTGAAGTTTCATAAACACACAGCCATAGACTGTGAAAATTGATAGTTGTATAGTTCAATTTACAATTTATATTTTTAGAAAATCTGTAGTATTCTCCGGTACTCAGAACAACTCCGTGTCAGTTAGTGATCCAACAAGGAACAGCTGGCCCTTCCGAATGAGGCATTGAGGAGGGGACCGTTTTCAGTGTGGGGCGGGGCTAAAAGAACACCAGGCAAGAATGATGTCTGCCTTGGGATTAGCTGTAGGGTAGAAAACAGTCGCTGGCACTATGAGTGCATAACTGTGAGAACGGCTGCCTGTAGGAACCATGGCCGTCACAGAAGGCCACAGAGAACTTTCAGTCACCATAAAAGGAAGGAGGTGGTCAGACAAGCCTGCCTCAACCCTCACCTTGCATTTTCATGTGCTAAACATGGCAACTCTGTGTGAAGAAGGGGAAAGTCAGTCTGGAGGAGGAAATGGAGAACATTCCACTTACATCAGTGTCCTACCTTGATCATTAGTGGCCATGTCTATGGACCTCAGGGCAAAGCCACCAAGAACCACCAATGATGTATGTATTTACTCATGGTGATGAGTTGGTTAAGGCCTTACCTTGGCTTCTAATTCTAATTCCATAGAGGAAGAGGCTAAACATTAGAAGAGCTGGGAAGAAAAGGAAAGGTAGGAGAGAAAGGTGTTTCTTGCTGTCAGCGATTAGTACTCGGCTTCTGCACGTCAGGCATGTCACCGGAAGCAGCTGGGGTGTGTTTGAAGTTAGAAACAATGTACAAAGCAGAAATTAATAGGTAATAAAGGGACAGAGCCCTCCACAAACCAAAATGGCTAAACAGTATTCTGGACATTGTAAAACAGCTGTCTGCTTTAAGAATAAAATTTATTTCAATTATAAACAAGTAGACACAAAGACGCCTGTAGCTAGTCTTACCTAAAAATTGTGTTGATTGGAGGAAGAAGAGTTCAGTTGAAGACCTGAGATTTTCATAGGTTTAGAAAATTAATTTTCCTTAAAAAATTGTTTTTTTTTAAATCTGATGTATCTCATTTTCACATTGTCATTGTTTATTACTACGTGGTATTTTTTTCCTTAGAGGTTTAAAATGGATCTCATCCTTTCTGTTGAGAACATGGTTCTTGAAAAAGCACTGGGGAGGGAAGATGATCAATTGAATTCCTGCCATTTGGTTCAACAGCTGTAGGAGACTTTGAATGCACTTTAAGAAACAGGCTATGATTTTCTTCCTGGTGTCAGAAGATGCCCAAATACCTCCTGAGCCACACAGCACACTTAACACCAGTGATGCAGCAGTTTTAACCAGTCCCTCCATACGTGGTAGGGTCATTTCCATTCAACAAAATAAAAAGTGATAGCAAAAACATCAACTGTTTCTTTTGTTGAATTTTCTATGTATAATCATATCAGTAAATGTATAAAAGGAGCCAGGTGGTGGTGGTGCACACCTTTAACCCAAGCATTTGGGAGGCAGACGCAGGTGGATCTCTGTAAGTTGGAGGCCAGCCTGGTCACAGAGTGAGTTCTAGGACAGGCAAGTCTACACAGGGGAACCTGGGCTGCTGAGCTGGTTCAGTGGGTAAAGTGCTTGCAACATAAGTATGACAACTTACATTTCATCCCAGAGCTCATGTAAGGGTGAACAGAGAGAACAGACTCTGCAAAGTGGTCCTCTGACCTCTGACACACCACAAGTGCAATGGTACTCACATGCCTGTTTACACAGATATCACACACACACGCACACACGCACACTAAATTTTTTAAAAACTTAAGAGTGGGCTGGAGAGATGGCTCAACGGCTAAGAGCACTGATTACTCTTCCAGAGGTCGAGTTCAATTCCCAGCAACCACACAGTGGCTCACAACCATCTGTAATGGGATCTGACACTCTTTTCTGCTGTATCTGAAGACAGCTACAGTGTACTCACATACATAAAATAAATCTTAAAAAAAAAAAAGAATGGGCTTTGGGGCTGAAGGGTAAAAGTGCTTGCTGCCAAGCCTGCTGACCAGAGTTTAATCCTTGAGACCTATCTGGTAAGAGAGAACAGACTCCCAAAAGCTGTCCTCTGTCCTTCAGTTCATGACAAGCGCCTTGGCACATGCACATATAAATAAAAAATAAGTGTAATTTATATTTAAAGAGGCTTAGAATACACAGAGAAAGGCTTCTCAATGTTAAAGTCTGCATGATGTGACTGCAAAGGGGTAGAAAAAGGAGTCTGTGTTAACAGGACAGTGCTAACTCTGTATCATGATGGTGGATGAATTCTCGCTGTGACACAGCTACCTACAACTGCCCACTCACTCACAGTGAGTGCCTGGTATCCTGGTGAACTCTAGGTGAAACCTCTGACTTACACCTCTGTTCACTTCCTGGCTGAACCTGGGGCAGTGTGCCGGAAGCTCTGAACTACTTTCACAAGTCTCTGAGTCTATTACTTAAACACACTTTTAAAGGTTACATGCTCTGCAATTCAATATGTTTAACATTCCTAGAAGTAAAAATCATCGGCTGGTAGGTGTAGGGACAAGGCGTGAGTACAAGGCAGAAGATCTGCCAGAGTGTTTGAACGGCGGAATAATTCTGTGTCTAGACTGTGGTTGTGATCGTGTGGTCCAATACATGTGTAATAATTCATCAGATTGCATACAAATGGTTACTATCATTTTAATATTTATAAAATTTTGTCATCTTTTATTTAAAATGTTGAAGGATTTAGAATAAGACTTTCATGTAGGAATTGGGACACTGGGCAGATATTCTCTTTTCTCATCTATGGAGTAAGAGTAGCATAGCTGATCTAGTGGCAACTCGTTCTACCAGCCAAGATCTCATAGCCCGTCGCACAGCACTGAGACAATAGCATTACTCATTTACATCTATGCCTTTTCATTTATGGGATTCATTTTGTTAGATGCCTACCTAGGCAGGTATTAGCAGGTTTGAAGGTCACTGAGGATGGACCTTTCCCTCATAATCAGCAGCTTGTAAAACTAGGAATGAAAGACAAATGGGGTTTGAGTCTTACCTCTGATCTTAGGTGAAGACATGACATTTTAGTGGCCCTAAAGGTCTTAACAGATAACTATCTGAACCTTAAAAGATCATTATCTAGCCTGAGGCTACCCAAAGAGAGAGGTACCAGACACCCCATTTCCCCTCCTGCAAAGAGTAAGTCCAAATGGGCCTGTTGATTACCTGGGCAGGAACATACCTCTTAAAGAAAGCTCTTTGTCATATGGACTTCAGACATAGTACAAATCCCAAGCAGGGAATGAAATTTATATGGCAGAGAAGATGCCAGGCTTCCTCAAAGCCTTGGATTCAAATCTCTGGCACTACATGAGCTAGGTGTGATGGTGTAAGTCTGTGGACCTAGCATGTCAGAGGGGAATGCAGGAGGATCTTCAACTATACAACGAGTTTGGGGCCAACCTAAGCTATCATCAAGCTCTGTTAATGGGCATGAGGGGTGGGGGAGAGTCTGGCATTGTGGTGCACACTTTTAATTCCAGCAAACAGAGACAGACACAGGGAGATCCCTGAGTTTGAGGTCAGCCTGATCTACAGAGTGCGTTTCAGGACATACAGGAGTATACAGAGAAAACTTGTCTCAAAATAAATAAATAAATAAATAAATAAATAAATAAATAAGAGAGAGAGAAGAGGGAAGGGGAGGGAGAAAAGGCGGGGAAGATGGAGAGGGGTGGAGGATGGAGGATGGAGGGAAGAGGATAAACCCTGATTATGATGAAGGTTAGCACATGGTTTCTTTGGCCGTGATTCATTTCCAGCTCACTGCATTGTGTAATAAACACTGTCTGTCTTCTTCATGCTGTGTCGCATCTGAATTCTTCTGACAGAATCACGAGGAGAAGTGAACAGAGGGAGTAAGATCTCATTGACAATTCTACAAGGAGAGGTTTGAAGAGCTGGTTTTAAAAGTATGTATTTCCCTTTGTGCACATCTCCAAATCTATCCCTGTGGGCACTTCTGCTCTGGCATATGTGTGAAGGTCAGAGGACTACCTTGAGTGTCGGTTCTCCCTTTCCACCTTGTGGTTTCTACATGGGCTCTGGAGATCCAAATGCAAGCCATCAACCATTCTTGGCAAACATCATTACCCACTGAGCCATCTCTCCAGGCCTAGACTAAGCTGGTGAAATCATCTGTTCCCTGCTCTAAGTGACCCCATATTATATAAAACTGTTTCTCAAGACTGCCCTGTACTAAGAGATTCCATAGTACAAGCAGCATCTGACTCCATTCTGAGGTCGGAGAATGACTTTGCACCTTGGTGGACACATAGACAGCACCATCTGTCCTGTGGCACCACCCACAAGGCACAAAGTGACAAATAACAAATTACTAAAATTAGAAAGGGTACCACTCTATGAACTTATCAAATTGGGACTGTAGAAGCACATGGAGATATTAAAGATGATATCAGGGGCTGACAAGATAGCTCAACAAGAAAGGCACTTGCTGAGAATATTCAATCTCCAAAACCCATCTGGTAGAAGGAAAGAATCTATTTCTGCAAAATATCTTCTGACCATCACACACACACACACACACATGTAAATAAAATTACCATCAAATTAGGAAAACGAGGTTGGCTGGGCAGTGGTGGCATACACCTTTAATCCTAGCACTTGGGAGGCAGAGGCAGGTGGATTTCTGAGTTCCAGGCCAGCCTGGTCTACAGAGTGAGTTCCAGGACAGTGAGTGCTACATAGAGAAACCTTGTCCCCCCCCAAAATAAAGAAAAGAAAAGAAAAAGAAGGAAGAAAGAAAGAAAGAAAGAAAGAAAGAAAGAAAGAAAGAGAGAGAGAGAGAAAAGGAAAAGTTATAAAATACACCAAGCTGAGCAAAGGGGCTAACGCTTTTATGTGGCCCCAATGAAGAAGAGGACACCTAATTCTGCAATGGCCACACCAACCTGTCATATGACCAAAGGTCCCTGTGTATCAAGGGACCAATAGGCAGAGAACCACTAACCATCCCAAAGTTTCAGTCCCCATTTTGGACATGACTTACCTGAGCTGTCATCCTTTCATCTCTCCGTTTGTCCATCTGAGCCTCTACAGCTTCCAGAGTCTCACAGTTCACTTCTTCAGTTCAGCTTGCTTCTGGGACAGGCTTCAGCTTGTGACCCAACAGCCTGGCTCAAGCTTCCACCAGACCTCCATCAGGGTTAATTATGTGAGCACAGTGCAAAGATGTTTTGAGTTGCTATTACATTCCTGCTTCTGTCTCTTAGCTAGGCCTCCTTGAAGCTCTTGGAACTCTGCTGAGGTGTATTTAACCCTTTAAAGACAGTGTGTGTGTGTGTGTGTGTGTGTGAAAGGATGGGAAAAGGATAGATAAGTGATAGATAGATAGATAGATAGATAGATAGATAGATAGATAGATAGATAGATAGATGATAGGCAAACAGCTGGGCTTTGTAATCTGAGTTAATATTAGTAGTTAAGATTAAAATAAAACAACTTCTGTCTTACTGACTATCAACGAAATTGGGACTACTTGCCAATTAAATTGTTGTATCTTGTGAGTTTATTGTTATTCACTAAATTTTGATGTGGGAAAAGAAACCAAACTAGTTTATCTAGATTTTTTTCCTTTTCCCTTTCCCTTTCCCTTTCCCTTTCCCTTTCCCTTTCCCTTTCCCTTTCCCTTTCCCTTTCCCTTTCCCTTTCCCTTTCCCTTCCCCTACCCCTTCCCCTTTCCCTTCCCCTCCCCTCCCCTCCCTTCGCTCCCTTCCTCTCCCTCTCCACCTCCTTCTCTTTTTCCTTGAGATGGGGTTTCTCTGTGTAGTCCTGGTTTTAGAACTTGATCTGTAGACCAGGCTGGCCTCAGAGACCCACCTGCCTCCGCCCCCGCCCCCAGGATTGAAGGTGTGTGCCACCACCTCCACCACTGTGACACCTCCACCTCCATCACCATGCTATTGTCTGCTTGTGATTAAAATAAATCATGGTGTGCTCAGGAGAAAGTAACGGAAGACGGCATTGAGTACAACATGCTTTTGACTTATCTGAATCTAGCCTTTCACTTACTTTAAACTGTTTTATAATTCTGTAATTTGTAAATTCCAAATCTTCAATTTTCTGTAACTGAGAGCACTCCACAAGGATTCCCATGTGCTGTTTGCCAATCGACTCAGAGGTGGAACCGTGACTGAATCATTTAGGGGTCCTCACCACTTCACACACTAGCACAGCCAATGAAAACTCCAGCTTTGCATCCATTTGTAAATGCATTTAAACATTCTTTTGCTCCACATAAAACTGATCCTTTTGGGTTCTCCTTTGAACCAGTTGTAATGCATTTTTAGTTTCCACATTAAACAATAAATGACATAAAATCTTTGACATCCACAAGAGAGTCATGAGTTTACTTATTTTGGGAACATTGTACTTTAGTAACTTTATAGCTGGGAAAGGCTCAGAGGCAACGTGAAATTGTAACAGAAGCAATCTGCTCTGCATCTTCATTACTTAGTCTTCTGGGCTGTTTTGAATTATCTGGAATTTTAGTGTCTAATTTAAAATTCAGCCCTAAAATTCAAATACAGTTTTTTTTTATCTCTAGTAGTGTTGCTTGATTTTTGTTTCTTTTTGTTTTGTTTTTGTTTGTTTTGAAACAGCATCTTGATATGTAGCTCAGGCTAGCCTAGAATATCAGATCCTTCTACCTCAGCTGGGATAACAGGCTACCCACGACCTTTATTCAGTACTTTATATATGGTGGGCCCTCAGCATACATTTACTGCACAAATAAAATGACCTGAAATTCCATTTGAAATTGCTCCATTAGATCAAAGGGTGAGTATTAGCTTTTGTACCCATGACAAACATTCACTGTCTGTCTGCATTACTTATAATTGCTCTGAGTTTTATCCATTAAGAAGTGCTGGATAGCAGGAACAAACAACACAGCAAAAGTTCATTTTTGAAGCAGCAAGGTGGCTCAGTAAGGTACATGCCACATAAGTCTGACAACCTGAGTTCAATACCATAGAGAAAAGACAGGAGGAGATGCCAAAAGTTGTCCTCTGACTCCACACCCATACTCACATACACACATAATACACACACACACACACACACAGACACGTGTGTGCACAATGCATACACACACAAATAGTAATAATAATTAAAGTTTAAAAAGTCAATTCTTCACTGTTAATTGCAGGTCTCACGGGAACTCTCCTAGCCACCATCACTTAGCCCCAGACCCCAGGCCATGGAGATTCGCCTCAGTATTTACTTCCACTGCCTCGCCAGGGACAGAAAGTGAGGCTGAGGAACCAGAGGGGTTTTTAGGTTATCACCTAGAAAGAACACATGGCACTTCACGTATACCACAGAACCAAGCAAAATCGTGCGATATCACTTATAAAAGAGCAAGGAAGTGCATCCCTACTGTGTGTCTAGAGGAAACAGCATTAATAATTTACATACCAGTGCACTCAGTGGGAAAACGGACATGGGGGGAGGGGGGAGGAGGGTTTGGGAATGGGGGGGATTGGGGGTGGGGGTTGCTGCTCAATGGACTTCTAATGAAGTTGTTAACAGAAGCTGTAGCGACCCTAGACATTTACTACATCCCTCGTGCTCTGGCAGCCCTGCCCCCTTCCTTCCCCCCCCACCCCCCTCAGGTTCAACTAGACAGGAGACACTCTTCCTGTTCATTGTGACCACTAGGGCCCCCCTGAGCACCAGCAGGTGAGGAACGCTAACACTCACTTAAGAAAAGACATGTCTAGAGAGAAGCTAGGTCAAAATATAGGAATCAAAATACATCTTTAAGTGAAGAAATAAAAGATGAATTTTAAAAAGTAATTGTAACTGGTTAAAGGCAATAGTCACCAAAGGACAGAAAGATGGTCTATCTAATATATTGTCCCTCTTGAGAGCTTCACACAGCCCGGGGTTGAAATTTGCACACATTGGAGACAGAATGGTTGTTCCCTGGCACAGACATTCAACAGGAAGAGTGGGGCTTTTAAATCACTGTTTTATTGAAGGAAAACTAAGCCTGAACCAGAGGACTCAAAAAACCCAGGAAGTAAAGTATAGCCAACTGTTGCCTGGGAGTGGGGGAGGCCAGGGAGTCTGTGCCTGGATTGGGACCAAGTCTGTTTCAAATTTACTTGATTGAGAATTTCACTTTGAAAAGAGTACTTCATGGGACCTTTGGGAGCTGTCAAGCTCTGGCCTGGGGCAGAAGATTAACTGCTCTGAGGACCAGCAGGGAAAGCTTAGTAAATCAGAGGCCCGTTGTTTGTGGGTGTGTGGACTTACAGGTGGCAATGTAGCAGGCCGTGCCTCTCTGTAAGGCGCCTGAGGACTTCACAGTTTATGCCTCAGAGAGAACCACGGGAGTGGGGGGAAAATCATCTAAAGGCAGTCTCAGAACTGCTAGTTTAACACAGGAATGGAATCATAGGCAATGCTCATTCCAACCTACAAAATGAAATAAACGGACAGGAGGGTGGGAGACAAAGCCAGGGGCAAAGGAAAGTGGAAACAGGCAGATAACAAAGATGGCAGATACTAATACGCGCATGTCAATGATCTTCATAAATAACAGTTGTCTGTATTTACTAACGGACAAAATTTGTGAGGATGGCTCAAAAAAAAACAACTCATAGTTAGCTCATGAGCTAACTACAAGAACACTACTCTAAATATAGAAAGATATATACATGTCTATTAAAAGCAAAGATAGAGAAATACATACCACACTACACTGAACAGAAGAGAGTAGAAAGTGACTGAGCTGACACAGGATAGTCTCCTTGAGCTATCATCCGTCTTCTGGAAGGTTCCGGTGGCCTCTGGTTGGGGAGGGGGAGCTGCTTTTTTAATCTAGTTGAGAGCAGGGCTCTAGAAACTTGGCTCTGTCATGTAGAGCAGTGGGTCTCTCTCTCTCTCTCTCTCTCTCTCACACACACACACACACACACACACACACACACACACCTTTCTGAATTTAAATGGAGATCACAAGGATTCAATGAATCAATTGTACGGAAGAGCATAGCAAGCACTGTACAATTGCTAGCATTTTTTATTACTGCATGACCTTAATTAATGCATTGGATTTAATATCGATAAATATTTTCAAATATATTTTTATAAGGGACTGGAAATATTTCTCTTTTTTTGTAGTGCTTTGGAGATGAAGTGTTGAGCTTACTTCTTTAAGGTAAATGCTTGTAATCTTTTTTTCCTGGTGTGGTGATTTAAACGGGAATGTCCCTCACAGGCTCAGCTGTTTGAATACTTGATCGCCAGTTGGTAGTCCTGTTTGAATAAGTTTAGGAGGCATAGCCTTGCTAGAGGAAATACAACACTGGGGGTGGGCTTTGAGTTTGCAAAGCCACACACCATTCATTCTCTCTCTCTCTCTCTCTCTCTCTCTCTCTCTCTCTCTCTCTCTGCTTTCTGCTTGCTGTTCAAAGTGTGGTCTCTCTCAGCTTTCAGTTTCAGTAACCATGCCTACTACTTACTGCCATGCTTGTCCGGTGTTATGAACCCTAACCCTCTGAAACTGTAAGCCCAAATTATTAACTCCTTCTATAAATTGCTTTGCTTGTTGTGATTTCTCTCTGCAACAGAAATCATATATATATGATTTCAACCTCTATTCCCCATATTTTTAAGAGATTTTAAAGGTATGTATGACTGTTTTGCCTACATGTATATATGTACACCACTTGTATGCCTGATGGTCATGGAGGTCAGAGGATGGTAGCAGATCCCCTGCAACTGGAGTTACAGGTGGTTGTGAGACACCATGTGGCTGTTGGGAATTGATCCTAGGTCCTCTTCAAAAACAAGTGCTGAGCCATTTCTTCAGCTCCCTCCCTGTACTTCTTGTTGCCAATCCTGTCCAGTCCAAGGCAGGGCTCCCTGAACCTATGCAGTGGCCTGGAAAGTGGATCAATCCTTGCTATCAAATGCTCCCAGGTCCATCCTCCATTTATCACTGGAGTGCTATCCAGAAAGTCTATCAATAGCTATAGAAATAAACTAGCCTAGTCTTCAAGTAGTCCTTTATAGCATAAGCACCCCCCAAAAGAAAGGAAATTAATCATTTTTATTCCTTAGAGTTAGTAACAGCAAAGATCTATGCTTTCTCAAATTGATACTGAAGGGCACAGGTGCTACACTGGAACCACCGCCCTCCTAAACATGATTAAAACTATCTATTTTTCAGGAAAACTTTAGGCTACAGCAAAATCAAGCAAGAAGTATCCCCACACAACCCTTGACACACACATGCACACATATACATACACATACATATACACTCACATACACACACGTACATACACACACATACACATACAAATACACACACATACACACACATACACACATATACACGCACACATACACACACATACAAATATACACACATACACATATACACACATACACACACACATATACACGCACACATACATACACATACACACATATATACACACACATACACACACATATACATACATACAGACACATATACACATACAGACACACATATATACACACATACACACATGCACACATACACACATATA
>NW_021604636.1:7684475-7688324 GCF_004785775.1 Grammomys surdaster | reverse complement strand
ACACACATATATACACACATACACACATGCACACATACACACATATACACACACATACACACATATATACATACACTCACAAACATACACATATATACATATACACATACACACACAGATACACATACAAATACACACACGTAGACACATAGACACATATACACACATACACACATGCACATATTCACACAAATACACACATATACACATATACACACATATACCCATATACACACATACACACATACATACACACACATATATATACATATACACATACACACACAGATACAAATACACACACATATACACATAGACACATAGACACACATACACACATACACACATGCACACAAATATACACATATACACACACACACCCTTCACAGCTATCAGCATTCTCCAGCACAATGTGCTACACGCGTTATACTGAGTCTCTACTGACATTATCACTCATTGTGATTTATATTAGGACTTATATTAGGATTTATATTAGGATTCCCATAGCACTCGCTCCATAGTCCCAAGGTCTGGTGAAGAATAATCTTTTCACCGTCTTCACAGTGGATTTTCCAAGAACAGATCCTTTAGTCTGTTTCTTGTTCACACTTGGTGTACATTTCGGTCTCTGCCGTGTCTTTTTATGACCCTATAGGTCACTACTTATTTTCATTCATTTACTCACTTTTATTATTGTCGTTGCCACTGGCTGAGTGGCTGTGTCAGAAACACAGACAGACATAGTTGTGTCTTTCTACAATGTCAGAATGTACTGAATGACAATTCATAATCTACAGTGATTCTGTTGACCACCATTTGCCAAAGTAGCCCTTCTTTTCCTGGTAGCCTTGCTGAAGCAAATGCAAGCTCTTTTATCCCAATCTTAATTCTTAATACACATCACACATCATACATCAAAGAGTAAATATATTCATGTCTTTGTTTATATGTATGTGTATAGCTTAGAGAACTTTCAGCAAAGGGTCAAAAGAGCACAGCAGGGGCTGAAGAGCTGGCTTAGAGGTGAAGAGAACTGGCTTGTGTTCCGGAGGACCCAGGTTTGATTCCCAGCACCTACATGGTGGCTCACAACTGTCCACAACTCCAGTTTCAGAGGATCCAGTGCCCTCCTCAGAAGTCCATGGACACCAGGCATGCACACACTTGGAGCATGGACATACATGCAAACAAAACGTTCATTCACATAAAAAAATTATTATGCATTTTTAAAAGGCCACTTAAGATTTCAGAAGTTTCAAAGAGATTGGAGAGGCTGAAGGGACAGTGATAGAGGCGCAAAAAGAGCCACTGTGAACAGAAGAGAAATGAACTGACTAGAGGTCTCCTGGAGGAGCTTTTGCTGGTATCTAGCTGCAGGGTCAGAGCTGCAGGAGCAGGTGGTGAGGGTATCATATAATAGTTTCCTCTAAGATTAAAACATTCCATCCTGCAGAAACTCCACAAGCAGGAAAATAAACAATTCAAAACACCTCCAGGAAGTCCCTGAAACTGACCAGATTCACTAGGCCCCTCCCTGTCAGAGTAAGCAATAAAAGCTGAGAGTCATTCTCAGACCCAAGGAAGTGGAGCTGCAAAGATCAGCTTCCTGGACTGAGCAAACCCCAGCTGAGCTGTCTGGAAGAGGTTTAGACCAGAGTCCCTTGGAAAGGACACTCTCAAACCTGCTGAGCTGGCTTCAGGCTGTGCTTCTGGTTTCTCAGATTTTGAACAGTCACCTATGCTGTTGGGGGCCTTAGTAATAAGGCTATCTTTGAGTCATTTCTGCTTCTGTAAGTAACCCCAACTCATTGGCTCACCAAGTTTGACTTTGGCAAACCATTTTTTTTTTCCTTTCTGGGTCCCTGTCTGGGGTGAGTAGACGGGTGTGTTATGACTCCCCAGGAAAAGTTTTGTCACATGGAAGAAGTTGAAGGAAGATCAGGCCTGGGGAGTAAACAGACAGGAAGAAACGGCTCCAGATGGACAAGATAGCCATTGGAACAGGTCCTGTCAACAGTAAGACAGGCTGAGCTCGTTCTCTGGCTGACCATGGTCACATGACAGGGTATTGAGATCATTGCTATCACAGTGCTAAACGTCTTTTTTTTTTGGCTTTTCGAGACAAGGTTTCTCTGTGTAGCCCTGGCTGTCCTGGAACTCACTCTATAGACCAGGCTGGCCTCGAACTCAGAAATCCACCTGCCTCTGCCTCCCAAGTGCTGGGATTAAAAGCGTGCGCCACCACTGTCCAGCTTAGATGTCTTCTTAATAGGGTTCAGGTAAGCGTGTTTCAGGACAGCACTCTTTTCTCAGTCTGGTGTGTTTGATCAGTTAGGTGGCCTTGGTTTTCTGGATATGATTTCAACACGGCCGGATGTTCCTACAGTCCAATTCACCTCAATGTATTTATAAGGTGACAGCCTTTCTATTCTTCAGAATAACTTACTTATCAGTCTGGCTGGGCCTTGTGGCTGGTGCCAGACAAATGGTATTGTTTACATGTCCAGCAAGGTGCACAGTCATCCTCTGTCCTCAAAATGGAGTCAAATGCTCATTGTAAATGGAATATCTTAGGGCAGGATATGATTGGAAAAAAACAGTTTTATATAGTATGGAGCAGCTTAGGTCAAGTATCAGCCTGATATCATCATCATTGGCAGCAGGGGCAGCATGATACCAGCTCATTACCTACATTCCCCAGGCTGCCCTCAGCTCCTTGAACGAAGCAGTCCTTTCTCTTGATCCCATTAAGCATAGCCATAAACCCCTGACCCCATACCCTGATACTTTTTAGAGTAAATGTTTCATTATCAGGATGTGACCAAAGTTGTTTTTAATCAATTATTCTCTGACAGGAAGACATCTTGGTGGGTTTCAAGTTTTGCCAATCATGAATAAAGATTCCACAACTTTGTAGAGATGATTTTGCTTCCTTTACATTTGTAATCTGGGTGTGGTGACTCACCCTTGTAATTCTACCCCTAGGGAAGCTGAGGCTGTGAATTGCTGAGTTCAAGGACAGCCTGGTCTACAGAGTTCCAGGACAGTCTGTGCTACATAAAATGAAACACATACATACATACATACATACATACATACATACATACATGAAATCCGTAAAATATGTTTTGTGGCTCAGAGTGTTGCCATCCTGGCTAATGGTCCATATAAGTTTGAGAAAAGCGTGCCATCTGCTGTGGCAATTGAAGTAGTCTGTAGGCATCTAGCCTCAGTTGACTGATGGCGATGTCGAATTCACTGTTTTTACTGGTTTTCTGCCTCCCAAGTCTGTTCAAATCTGATACAAAGGAACTAAAACTTCTAACTTTAATGTGGATTCATCTACACACTCTTACTGCTCCATCCAACTTTTCTCTCAGGTTTTTGATGCTCTGTGTCGGGCTCACCCATGAAGACCTGCTCTGTTTCCTTGGGGTACATTGTGTATGCCTCTCTATCCCGGATTGCTTCCTTGATCCCAAATCTCCTTCCTTTGTCTGTATTAATCTACTTCCACTTCTGACCGGCATGACATGGTATGTGTTTCTCTATGCCTTTGCTTTCAATAGACATGCATCCTTACATTTAGGGTAGGGTGTTTTCTAGGCAACAGGGGCCTCGCTTTTTGACCTATCCTCACGATTTTCGTCCTTCAATTAATAAATATAGACAATGGTATTTAGGATGATAAATGCATGCATTAATATCTACCGGGTTTGTTACCTGTCTCTTTTTCTGTGTTCCTGGCTACTTTTCTTTGCCCTTTGCAGGTTGAAATGAACATTTCCTACGGTGGTTTCTCCTCTCTCTCTCTCTCTCTCTCTCTCTCTCTCTCTCTCTCTCTCTCTC
>NW_021604636.1:7678317-7684465 GCF_004785775.1 Grammomys surdaster | reverse complement strand
CTCTCTCTCTCTCTCTCTCTCTCTCTCTCTCTCTCTCTCTCTCTCTCATGCTGAAGACTAAACCAGAGCCTCATTAATGCTATGAACACACTCAACCAAAGGCCTACTTGCCACCCCTGCTTTACTTTGGACAGCGTTGTGCAAGGTACAGAGTCCTAAGTTGATAGGTATTCGTCTTTCAACTTAAAGAGCTCCACTTGACCACCCTCTTGGCTTGCAGAGTTTTTCAAAGTCAATTTTAGAGCTGGAGAGATTCTCAGTGGTTCAGAACACTGGCTGCTCTAACAGAGGAACCGGGTTCCATTCCCAGTGCCTACATGGTGGTTTACAATCTGTAACTCTAGTACCAGGAGCAGATGCTCTCTTCTGGACTCCATAGGTACCTGGCACATATATGGTGCAGATAGACATCTAGGCAAAACATACATACACATAAAATAAATTAAAAAGTCACATTTGGTTGTTTTGAATGGTTTTTTTTAGGCCAGCCAAAGCTACATAGTGAGATCCTGTCTTTAAAAATACATGTTCTCACTAGACTATGTTAGATACACATAATGAGTTTACTGTGACCTTCGCATACCCGTATATAACATGTTCTATCATGTTTACCCTCCCATCACTCCACCCAGCTTCCCCACCTCTGCTCGTGCCCTTACTTCTTCCAGCCAATGCCCCTCTACTTTCAAATTTTTCTTTTCATTGCATCCTTATAGAAAAATCACGATAATCTTCTCTGTATTGTTCCAATTGTAGTACATGTGTGTACGCGGCTGAAGTGAGCACACAGATTTACTTATAAATAACCTCTTTTGTTTTTTTCTCTACAGGGAGAAGCTTCTTGTTTCCTTATCTATTTTTTCTTTGATTTTCCATAATATAGGTATTTTATTTTAACGATATTATCATTTTTTAATTCTATTCATTTGTTTGCTTGGTTGGGTTTTTCAAGACAGGGTTTCTCTGTTTAGCTCCATCTGCCCTAGAACTTTGTCTGTAAACCAGGCTGTCCTTGACCTCAGAGATCTGCCTGCTCAGATTAATTTGGTCTCAATTTAATTTGTTGGTCATTATTGCTTCAAATATTTCTCTATTGTTCCCTTTCCTCCTTTGATATTCCTCTGACAGGTGATTATACCTTTTATAGTTATTCTGAGGTTCTATGTGAGTGCTATCTTGACACAAACCAGACGAGGGCATCAGATCCTATTACAGATGGTTGTGAGCCTCCATGTGGTTGCTGGGAATTGAACTCAGGACCTCTAGAAGAGCAGTTAGTGCTCTTAACCGCTGAGCCATTTCTCCAGCTCCCCCCTCCTCCCTTCTGTCCTCTTCTATTCACTTTTCCTTTTGGAAGTTTCTGTTTTCCATAATACAAATACTTTCCTCAAGTCTTTCCTCTGCTCTGTCAATCTACAAATCACTGTTGTCTTTGATATCCAGTGTTTCTTTCTTATTCTTTCTTAGAATTTCCAGCTCCTTGCTTATACTGCCCATCTGCTCTTGCATGTGGTCTACTTTTTCCATTAGTCCTTTATTATATTTCACGCCATTACAGAATTGTTACATAGTAATTCCAGTGCTCCTATCATGTCTGACTCTGGTTCTGATGTCGCTTCGTCTCTTTAAACGGTGTCTGCCTCTCCATGCCTTTAGTACATCTTCCAGTAGAAAGGCAGGGTATCTTCATGGTCTTACGAGGGCTCAGCCTTTTGAGGTCCTGTATCCATGAGCTGTGAGCACCTCTGCCATTCCTCACTGCGCATCCCTCCCTTGGTAAGACACCATGCTTGGAGAGGAGAGGACCGAAGGGAGCTGTGTGCTTTAGTTTCCATGGGAAACTAAAGGGAGCTGGGGTGAAGTATTTCTTTTCCCACACGTAGTTAATGCTCTGATAAAAACAGTTTCTCCTCTGGACAGGCCTCGTTAGGAAGCACAGAGTGCTCTGCGGCTTTCAGTGTTTCCTTTCTCTCCCTCCTGTTGGACTCTAAAGAGACTTTTCCCCCATCTGTGCCAGGAGGACCAGCTGGGCTCCTGCAGTGGGGATCTGTACTGTGTGGTGCTCCCCTGTGACTGACCGAAACACTGCAGGGCTCAGGCTTGCCGCCTGTGACTGACCCAGGCACTGCAGCTAGTTGACACTGAGCTTATTAAGCCACCACATATACTTCAGGTCATGCTCTGTCAACCCAGTGCTAGCTCCCCAGAGGCTCATTGGTTTCTGCATAGGTAAATGAGTTCTTTGTACGTACCTATCTGTGACTCTGGTTTTTGGGTTAGTACTGACTCCACTTCTCTCGTGGAGAGTTGGGTTGTTGTTTGATTATTCCACTTTCTCCCTTTCTTTCCCTCCCTCCCTCCCTCCCCCCCTCCCTCCCTTCTTTTATTTTTCTTGGCAGTTTTATGTAGCCCAGGCTGGCCATGAACTGCGGCTCTCCTGCCTCTATCTCCTAAGTGCTGGTGGGTTTTTGTTGTTGTTTATTTTTCTTATTTTCTTCTTCAGTTTAGCTTTTAACTTGCCTTCCCTCACCCATCTCCCAGATGGAATCTCACTATGTAGTCCTAGGTTTCCTGGAACTCACTAGGCTGGCCTTGAACTCACAGAAATCCACCTGCCTCTGCCTCCCAAGTGCTAGAATTAAAGGTATGTGCCACCATGCCTGGCTTGCTTTTGTAACATTGTGGCAACTTCTAAGCTCCTTAAATGTCATACCAGGTCCTTGAAATAGTGTTTCTTTTTTAACTAAAAAGATCCAAACCTACAGAGTAAAGAAATTAGTATAGCACATCCTCACACAACCAGCCCTCCAGTTTAACCATTGTTAAGTTTTCCATATTTATTCCTGGGTTTCAGTTTGCTTGTTTTTGTTCACTTAGATTTTCATTTAAAAATCATAACATGTTAATTCAAAGTTCAGAATTTTAACATTGATTAATAGAGTTCTGATATGTTAATGAAACACTGGCAGTTTATAATCCAATTACAAGCTTAAGATTTTAATTTCTCTTTGGTTGTTTTCTGAATATAAACTTAAGGATGCTTCTCATCACGCTAAAAACATCTCTGTTCGATCTGTATATTTATAGGTGTTTAAGAGACACCTGCTAACTAAATTCCTAAACCACAGATTTTAGTACAACAATAAATGCTAATGTATATTCTTTGGTAAACTTAATTTTTGTAAACATAAGTTTCAAGGAATTAAGGTTCCTAAGGATCCGTAGACATGGAACCACATGCCACAAATCAAATTGATTCTAGATAAGTATACCTGTCTTTTCTTGAAAATGAAATTTTTTCCTTGGTATTGGGATTTCTTACATTTGACAAATTGCTAGGCAATTTTAATTTCTGTTCCTAGTTTATAGTTGTGTCAGCAGATTTTCCCCTGGCTGACAGACTCCACCCAGGGATCACCCGTGGAGCTGCTCAATTCTGGACTTGCTGAAGGCTAATGTTTAAACTTAAACTAGTTTAGTTTAGCCAATGTGATTGCTTCTTGTCTTTCATCTAGATTAGCTGATCAGATGTCTTTGATAAAGGCTCCATTGCCCAGCCTATGCCTAGCATTTAGGCCTTCTTGAGACATTTTGCAATGTCCCAATGCCAGCAGGAAGCAGATACAGAAGAGTATTCTACGTCCATTATCCCACTTTACAGGCTGAAATGCTCAGTCGAAAAGGAATCCCCCGGGCAAACATTCTTAAAAACAACCCGTGTCTCTTGTAAAATTTCGTAATGCCCTATATACCCCTGCTTCAAGTGCTGATGATTGGACAAATGAATGTTTTTCTGTCTTGGATCAATAGGGCACTCATTTAACTTTTTAATACTCTATAGATGGAGCATATAAAAATTCTATGGAAAGTGCTTTCACCAGGAATGATGGATTCCCCTCCTCCATGTCAGGTTTATGTGGCTTTGCATCCTATTAGATATCACACCAACGAGTTGGACTGCAGGTGGATTTCTCAGTGTGCAAGGAGGCTTGGGTCACTTTGAACCAAGATAAGCTATTGGTAGGTAAACAACACCTGGTGGGAACAAGAAACCATGGGGAATCTTTATTCTCCTTTCTGTATAAAAGATGCGGAAACTTTAGATAAAGTGTGATTGGCTGACTATGGCTGTGTGCCCCCTGTGTCCTGGTTAAGGTGGCTCTACCTTTGGGACCCCAACTCACTAGACTCTGACAATAACTCTTTATTCTTTTTAACTTTTTAAAGACAGTGTAGTCGAAGTGGAAATTTATAGACCCTTTAGAATATACAAGTCCATGTTTTTCCTGTAGTAGATACATGCAAGCATCAGCACCATGAATCTCACGTTTTCATCACCCTTAAAAGAAAACTTAAAAATCGCTCCAGCTCTTAGTCCCCGCATTCCCTTTGGCCCAGAGAACTACTAATCTTCCTGACTGTGTCTTAGATTTACTATTCTGGACATCGGATAGAAACAGAATCTCTCACTTTAGTACCTCTGAGTAGCTTCTTTCACTCAGAGTAACTTTTGCTTGGCTCAGCCGTGCTGTGCCATAAATCACCACATCATTCCTTGACCTGGCAGGACTGGAACTGATTCTTCTGGTATGCCATATTTTATTTATCCATCCATCTGCTGACTGATAATTGGCTACTATATAAAGAATGCTGCTAGGAACAGTCACCTGAAAGTAGCATGTTATTTTACTCCTAAACACTTATTCCCAGTGCTAAGAGGGGAGAATATATGTCCACAATACCACACAAACGAACACCCGTCTAATAACAAATCAGAATACAAATTCAAATTAAGATCCAATCAACATACTGTGTCAACATTCTGCATTTGGTTGCTCGCCTATCGAGTGACCCTGGGTAGGAGAAAGCCACCTTTAGCTTCTTTTTTGCATCAAAAAGTATTTATATCTTTTTCTTTTGTGCTACAACTTGAACCTTGGGTCTTGCAGGTACTCAGCATACATCTGCCACCGAGCTACACCCCCAACCCGACACTGACCTTTTCAAAAGCCACAATTCTTCTTTACTTTGTGGTTGTCATGGGAGGGACAGCAAGCAATTACAAACAAAATCCTAAACAGTCCAGGCTGCTGCTCTTATAACAGTAAATGCACCCGTAGCCCTTAGTTGGTTTTGCACTGTGCTTGAATCTCAGCACACCAAATGCGTGCACCTTCATCTTTCTATGGAGAAATTACCTTCTGTTTTGAGGCCTTGTGTCTTTCTACCAAGGTGGATACTTACTTGTAATGAAGTTTCAAGTTCATCTTTCCCTAGGGTGATGCCCACATCCCTAGGGGTTTACAGCCTGTGGAAGTGTGGTAGTACATGCCACTAGGATATACTGGAGAGACAGGGACAGGAGGACCACAAGTTCAAGGCCAACCAGAATGTGGCTGTGTGGTCAGATAGGTCATGATTCTCCAGATTGCTAGCTCTCTATGGTGACTACTAGACATCCAAATTGTCCTCTTCCCTCTGTACCCATTCAGATCAATGTTCTTTCCCCCTTACCATAAAACAAGGCCTCCTTAGGTCCTCTGCCTCCTGGGGCTGTGCCTGTAATACTCTGGAATGTACAAATATATTTACATACATACATCCATACATGCATATGTATACATACATAAATATATACACACATATACATGTATATGCAAAATATATACATATATATAATATATACACACATACATTTTATTATTTATTTATTGTTAACATATTTATACATTGTGTATATGTGTATATATACTTCCTCACACTGTAAACCCCTAGGAATATGGACATCACCCTAGGGAAAGATGAACTTGAAACTTCATTTCAATTAAGTATCTATACTTGGGGGCTGGTGAGATGGCTCAGTTGTTAAGAGCACTGACTGCTCTTCCAGAGGTCATGAGTTCAAATCCCAGCAACCACATGGTGGCTCACAACCATCTATAATGATATCTGGTACCCTCTTGTGGGGTGTCTGAAGACAGCTACAGTGTACTTACATATAATAAATAAATAAAAAATTTTTAAAAAAGTATCTATACTTGGTAGAAAGATACAAGGCCTCAAAATAGAAGTTAATGTCTCTGTAGAAAGATGAAGGTACATGTATTTGGTGTGCTGAGATTCAAGCACACTGCAAAAATAGCTATAT
>NW_021604636.1:7667657-7678217 GCF_004785775.1 Grammomys surdaster | reverse complement strand
ATATATATATATATATATATATTTATGTATTTTTTTATTATATAGTATACAAATATATATACAAAATAAATATATAAAATTACAACATAATTATCAAATGTAGAAATATACATTATATAGATATATATCATATATTTCATATTGTATATATACATTATACATATATGTATGTGCATATAAACATGTATATATGCATATATAGTGACTAGCTGTTGGATATGGGTTAAGAATTCCTTAAGAATGTATTTAGTCTATCAGAACCTGTGCTGTCTAATTCAACTTACACACACACAGAGTAAACAACAGAACTGTGACTTAGCCTAAACTGAGCTATTCCATGACTAGGAAATGCATGCTAGGTTGATACAAAAACTTCAAAGCTTAGCTAGACATAGTGGTACCTGCCTGCAAATCCCAGCACTTTGGCAGGCAGAAACAGGAGGACCTTGAGTTAGTGACCAGCCTGGTTTTCCTATCAAGACTCTGACTCAAAAAAATAATAATCATAATAAAATGAAATAAAACTAAGTATGCTAATTATAATTTTTGTTGGTTATATTCTAAGTGATATTTGGGATATATTGATTACATACTTAATAGACTGTATTATGAGGAATGGAGAGAGCTCAGGAAGTAAGGTACTTGCCTGCAAAGCGTGAGAACCTGAGTCAGGCCTCTAGAACCCATATAAAAAGCTGGGTTTGGGGGCACAGGCCTTTAATCCCAGCACTCAGGAGGCAGAGGCAGATGGATTTGTGAGTTTGAGGCAGCCTGGCCTACAGAGCAAGTTTCAGAACATCCAGGGCTATACAAAGAAACCCTGTCTCAAAAAACAAAACAAAACAAAAAAGCTAGGTATGGGGGCCATGTGACTGGAGCTCGGGGATAAGAGGCAGAGACAGGCAGATGCCTGGCAGCTCTCAAGCCAGTGGCCTGGCCTATAGCATGAAGTCCCAGGACAGTGAGACACTGTGTCTCAAGAAACAGTGAAAGAAACCTAAGAACTAATGCCTGAAGCTATCTTCTGACCCATATATGGGCCATTTGTGTGTGCACACACCCATCCATGCATATGCACACATACACACACACAAAGTAAATGTGCTATTCAAATTACTTCCACTTCTTTTACTTTCTTGAATGTGGCCACTAGAACACTGAAAGTCATGTGCATGAGATGAGTCATGATACATCTCTGGCACACAGTATCTAGACCTTCCGTGCATCCATTACATTCTCCGTTATAGGCGAGTCCCTGGTCTCCCTGTTAGACGTCGGCGCGCAGCTTAGAACAGACCACACTAGACCAAACAGTTGGGGGGGGGGAGTTTATTCAAGAAATAGGACAAGGGGGGGGGGGAGAAGTAGAGGAAGAAGATGGAAGAAGAGAGGAGAGAGGAAGAAGAGAGACAAAGAAGAGAAGTAGAGGCCAGCCATGACGACGTGGAGAGAGGGGGAAGGGAAGGGGGAGGGGCGGGGGGGACAGAGAGAAGCTAGTGGCAAGAGAGCAAGAGATCAAGAGAGAGAGGAGGAGGCAAGCAGCCCCTTTTATAGTGGCCAGGCCTACCTGGCTGTTGCCAGGTAACTGTGGAGGTAGAGTTTAGACAGAATACTAACACTCCCATACCCCTCTGAGGCTGGGGCAGTTTAACAAACTCTGACTGGTTCAGCAGGACTGGAAGGTGTACCTCATCTTTGGGAACTCACGGCACTTGCTCCTCTCTTTTCCCTACCTCACTCTGTTCTCCAACAGGGAGTCTGCAATGAGCAGGCGATGCTGCTTTCAACCAGTCCTAAAACGGGCTGCTCGTCCTTCACCTAATGTCACAAAGTCAAAAGCCAGGAATCTGGCTTTTGTTCTATTGTGATATTTTTTTTTTAAGTTCTTTGAGAATTTTGTATATTTTGATTACATTCACCCCTCCCCCGATTCTTCCTAGATCAGCTCCCCTTCTCTGCCACCAAATTTTTTTTTAAAGATTTATTTATTATATATGAATACACTGTAGCTGTCTTCAGGCACACCAGAAGAGGGCATCAGATCTCATTACAGATGGTTGAGAGCCACCATGTGGTTGCTGGGATTTGAACTCAGGACTTCTGGAAGTACAGTTAGTGCTCTTAACCACTGAGCCATCTCTCCAGCCCTCTGCCACCAAATTTTACATCTTTTTTTTTCTTTTTAAATCCATTAAGTACAAGTTTGTGCTGCCTGTGTGTTCTGGGCTCCGTGGTCATCCACTGGAGTACGGTTGAGCTACCATGGAGCCACACCCTTAAAACTGTTTCTCTGTTTCCCAGAAGCTATCAATTGCCAGTACGTCCTCAGCTAGGGCAGAACTTCATACCCACCCCCCTCTCCGTTTTGGCTGGCTTTAGCTTGCATGGGTTGACCACATGCTGCCACAATCACTGTAAATTCGTATTAACAACTGCCCTGTTGTGTCCTGATAGTCATTGGCAGCCTTGGGCTCTTAAAATTTTCCTGCCATGTTTCCCACAATGACCTCTGAACCTTGGTTGCTGGTGGTGGTAGTTGTGGTGGTGGTGGTGACGGCGGCCGTGGTGGCAGTGGTGGTAGTGGTGGTGGTGTGTGTGTGGTATAGAACCTGTGGCTAGACAGGTTATATGCCTTAAGGGAGAACCCATTACCTTTATTCTTCTAAATGGCCATAGTATTAAACCAACTCCTCATGCCTTAGCGTTATACCCATAGATTAGCACATTAGATTAGCACATCCCTCAGCCCTCGTCAGAGAATTGTCTTTATGTGGTAGATATTGATTAGCACAGACCCACATCTGGTCAAGGTGCAAAGAGTAAGAGGATGTGGAACGCTCAGCCCTAAATGGGACATCTGAATTCCTGTTATTCTTACTTGGTGTCAGTCTAGGTGTAGAATAGCCTACCCAGTTCCAGAAATAGGAAGACACTAGAGAGAGGCAGGGAATGGGAATGAAAACTGTGTCAGTACTATACCTAAACATCTCCTGCTACCCTTTCTTCCTAAGAACATTCTTTATCCTGGGTACCTGACAAATTCTGGGTCTGGGAGTAACAATATGACTAAGACTCAGGTCTGCTTCTGTACAGTGCAGGCCTGAGGGATGATGTAAGGATGCAGGTAAAAGGAGATTTTAGACACTGTGGCTGGAACCTGTTCAGGACATGATAGAACACCAGATAAGCCCTTAGCTGGTCACTTCTGCTACAGGGCAGAGGGAGCAGCCAGGAAATGTGCATCAATGCTCCAAGAAGCTACAAAGTCCTATGGAGGAAAAACACCTCACGGTGATCTGTTACAGTGCCTAAGTCCGGACTCACTTTGCCTCTCTGAGCCTTAGTGTCCATAACTGAGAATAATGTGAATGATTCTCACCTGAAGATGTTACCTCAAAACATTCAGAGGAAATATTCACTCAACAAATATGCCAAACAACATCGTTGGGCTTTGATAAGATTTTTAGTGTCTACTATTCTACTTTTTTTTTTCAATTTCTTTTAGATTATTTTATTTTATGTGTATGAGTGTCTTTGCCTGCATGTATGTATGTACACCATGTGTGTGCCTGGTACCCACAGAGGTCAGAAGAGGGTGTTGGATGCCCTCTCCTGGATATGGTTGTGTACTACTACTATGTGGGTGCTAGGAACTGAACTCTGGTCCTCTGTAAAAGCAGCAAATGCTCTTAACCCCTGAGCTAGTCCTCTAGCCCCTATTCTACTATTCTTAGTATTCTACAGTAACCATTCTTTAAAATGTGACTATTACCTATGATGATGATGATGATAGTTTTAAATTTTGCCTTAACTGTCAAACCACTTGACTAGTGGTCTATCCTGGCTCTTGCTTCTTCCTTCCAATCCACTGAATGCAACCACTGCAACTTGGCTCCTGCTCCACTCCTCACCCTGACCAAAGCTCTCCAGTAGCCTCCCACTTGCCAAAGTCAATGATCTCTTCTTGGTTCTTATGCAACTTGATGGCTTTGTAACATTAGCCTAGTTATTTAGAACTTTCAAAAATTACTTTTAAATTATAGACTAAGAGAGCTATTCTAAAAACTATTCTATTAAACCAACCATTACCAACATTGTCACATGACAATAATATCAAGGCTATTTTAGCAGATTTGTTTGCTATCCTTTTGTGTGTGTGTGTGTGTGTGTGTGTGTGTGTGTGTGTGTGTGTGCTCATGAGTATGTTCACACATGCATATGGACAAGTGTGCCATGCATATGGATGGTGGGGCCAGAGGTCAGCATCAGCTCTCTTGTTCAGTTGTTCTCCAATTTCAGTTTTGAGGCAGGGTCTCTCCTTGAATCATAAGCTCATCAATTAAGTTAGATAGTCTGGCCAGCCAGCTCTAGGGATCCTTCTGTTTCTGCCTCTGCAGTACTAAGATTACAGTGACTCCCTGTGCCCAGCTTTTTTACATAGCTCATGAGCCCAGGTCCGCATGCCTGTACAGCAAGCACTCTGTAGACTGAGCATTTCTTCAGGCCCCTCTGCTAGCCTTTTTGCTTAGGCATAGTTTTACATCATTATGTATGCATATTCATACTTATAAACATACAATTCTGGATTTGGTAACTCTGTCTTGAAACTTTCCTTACTTCTACAAGACGATTACTTCCTGGTTTTTCCAAAATTTCCCTTACCCACACAAACTTGAAAATAGGACCAACCCTTGTGTCTCTCTGGTTAAAAGAAAGTGACAGGCATACTACAATGGAGAAAAATTGTCTAAAGTCCTTTAACACGTAGATGCCTGGAACACAGTCTATGCCTTCAAGATCCTACTTCATTCACTACTCTTTCTCTTTTCGTTGTTTCTGTTTTTGTTTTGAGGCAGGTCCAAGTTATACTGGAACTCACTATGTAGCCTAGGCTGGCCCCAAACCCACAGAGATCTGCTTGCCTCTGTCTCCTGAGTGCTGAGATTAAAGTCATGTGCCAGCACGCTCGACATTTCATTGGTCTTTCCTTTGACCCCTAAGCCTCCATATTTCCTGCTTTATATAATATATATAGTCCAAAAATCCTACTGAAAAAATGTATATTGCACATGGGTGCGCGCGCGCACACACACACACACACACCATGATATATTAACCAATTTATCAACCAACCAAAAGAAAAACAACCCCCTCAACAACAAAACACAAAACAAACCCCCAGAGTGCTAATAGCACTCATACATGCTAATCATCAGAGTCACTAGCAAACCTTTCTTTGTAAAGCCATTTAGGGGATTCTAATGACCTCCTGCCTTTGCTTTACCCACTCCTTCCACTAGAATGCTGCTCTCTTTAGGGCTCACTCACCTTTGTGACTTTCTCTCTGCCTAGATGACCACTTCTCATGTCCATGCTTAGAGTCCAGCTCTACCTCCACAGAGCCTTCTCTTCTAACCTAGGTCTTCCCAACCCCCTCACAAAATAGAGCTAGCCATTCAACCGTGTCTTCAGGCTGGATGACAAACTGCTTGAAAGCCACCGTGCTGGGTAGACTGTGCCAGTTGCTTCCTCCTGGGTAAGTTCTACGGTGCAAACAATTGGATTCTTCCCACTCTGGCCCTGGCTAAGGGGCTAAGAGAAGCACAGACAAACACAAACATTTGGCTGTGGCTTTCTTTGGTCAGTAACTTTGTGGTAGAGCCTGACAGGAAGAAATTAGGAACAATCAAAATGGAAAGAAAGAGGCAAGCTGCCTGCCTTTCTCTTCAAAGCCTCCTGAAACTCAGCAGCTTTGTTTCGTCTAGGAAAACTGTTATACACATCATCAACCAAGTGACAGGTCTTTATTTTTAATTCATCACAGAAGCCTGCTACCCAAATGATGCTTGACAGAAAAATCTCTTGCTGGTAAGGGCCTTTTTAGATGCCAAGAAAAACTTCAGAATTACTTTGTTTTCCTCTGGGTCCTTGTATTACTCGGGGTTCTCTAGAATAACCTAACTTATAGAATGAATACCTCTCTGTATATAAAAAGGGGATGTAGGAGAATGACTTACAGGCTGTGGTCCAGTTAATCCAACAATGGCTGCCTACAAATGGAAGGTCCAAGAATCCACTAGTTGTTTAGTCCACAAGGGTAGATGTCTCCACTGGTATTCAATCTATGCTAGAATTCTAAAGAAGTAGGTTCTAATGCCAGTGGAGGAATGGATGAACTAGTGAGGGGGGAGCAAGCAGGCAATGAGAGGGCGCTTCTGTGCTTCCTTCATCCAAATCCTTCATCCAGGCTGCCAGCAGGATGTATGGTCCAAATTAAAGATGGATCTTCCCACCTCAAAAGAGCTGCATTCAAGGTTTATCTTCCTACCTTGAAGATCTGGATTAGAAGTGCGTCTTCCCACTTCAAATGACTTAACGGAGGGAAGAAAAAATCCCTCACAGGTGTGCCCAGTCACTTTGGTTTTAATTCATTCTAGATGTAGCCAAGTTGTCAACCAGGAACAGTCATCAGAGTCCTCACAGCAAATCCAGTCTTCTTTAACTCTGTGTCCTCACGGGATGGCTCCTAGTCTTTGATATTTTCTAGAAAGGAAACTCTGAAAATCTAAAACAGGTAGAGCCTGGATCCCAACCAAACAGCCTAGACTGAAGTGATAGCTTCACAATAGCCAGGTCTGTATGGTCTGGGACAAGTTATATTCTGTGCTTCTGTTTCCTCACAAGTGAGATGGGGAAGAGATTATGTCTCCATAGAGTTGTGAGTTTGAACAGTGAGGCCTTTGTAGCTTTTACATTTCTACTACTACTACTGTAACAGTGTTTTAAGTTTTTTCCTATGAATTCTTTCTGATCTTCAATATTATCTGTAGGATTGGATTGGTTTTATTTTTCTTTTAATTTTGGTTCTCTTTTCCTATTTACTTATTATTCATTAAATATACTCCATGCTAACTATTTGTAAACAGGTATTATGTGGCACAAGCCAGCTTAGTGGTGCACAGTTGACAGCATCTTATGACCTCTGACAATTCAAGTCCTTCAAGCTTAACCCTGGGTCCACTCCCAGGCTGCTTTGTGATGAGGCCATGGTAGTTAGTATTGTCTCCCACTGTAGTGACTGACAAATAAGTCCAAGAATCAAGCCAGTCAGCCTTGTAAACCATTGTAAGCTGAAGGCTCTGACCAGAACCTCCCATGAAAATATTCACGCAAACTAGACACCACAGTGTCCAAAAATAGGATCCAGAAGATCAGGGGACATTGTCCTGCACAGACGGGCAGACACAGGACCAAGCAAACACCAAGAAATAAGGTGTGGTCCTGGGCTCTCTCCAAAGTGACTCCAGTCACAGAAGAGTGAGGCGCCTATGCAGTACACTGAGGTCAGCAGCAAGCATTTCACCAGTGAACAGCTATAGCCAATTTCTCTTCCGCTAAACTGTAAATTCTCCAATTACATCCAGACAGGAAGAATTGCAGGAGCTGGAACAGCCAGAGAGTCCAGGTCCAAGGTCCCCATTAGAGAGATGTAATGCTAACAAACCACTCCCTGGTGTCTGTATTCCAGTTAGAACACTTCAAATGTTAATTAAGAATTCCTGGGCTGAGTATTAAAACTAACTTCTCAAACAGATGCACATATTTTACTGCTTACGCTGAAGTATTTAAATTATAATACTTTCTTGATGTTGGTGAAACTTTCAAATTCCAACATCATTTTTTAATTTTTTTTTTAAGTGACTGCTTTCCTATGGACTTTGTTCGTTGCAACAGGTACCTTATGTAGCCCAAGTTAGCCCCAAACCTGGTATGTAACTGAGGTGGTGTGAATGAGCGTGTCCCCCCACAGGCTCGTCTGTTTGAACACTTGGCCTCCAGGTGGTGGAAATGTTTGGGAAGGATTAGGAGGAGGGGTCTTGTTGAAAGAGGTGTGTGACTGGCGATGAGCTTGAGGTTTCAAAAGACTCCAGCCATTCCCAGTGTGTTCTCTGCCTTCTCCTTGTGGATATCTGATATGAGTTCTCAACTGTTCTTACCACTATGCTGCTATGGGATGTAACCCTCCAAAACGCTAAGCTAAATGAAATACTTTCTTTATAAGTTGCCTGGGTCATAGTGTTTTATCACAGCACTAGAGTAACAGGCGTGACCTTGATCTATTGAGGGCTGGGAATACAGACAGGCTCCACCATGCCTAGTTCACATAGTGCTAAGGACGAGCCAAAGGCTTCCTTCATGCTAAGCACCTTACCGAGTGAGCTGCATCTCTAAGCCTTGACTCTAATTTTTAAAGAGACTCATAGGAACTTCATTAAACATGAATAATTAAAACATCAGCTGATAAATGCTGTTTGCAAGGGATCTTCACAGCTCTTGATTTTATAATCACTGAAAAATGTGCTTCCAGACGTGTGGGTGTGTGGGAAGTAATTCTGTATGTGACTCAGGCATATCAGGAGTGGCAGAAGTAGAGCCCGTTAAGATCAGGAGTGTATGCAGGAAGTCTCCTCACAGGAATCGATTTTTGGTGAAACAAATGGGATTTCAGAATTGAAATATCAGTGCTGCGACGGGAACAACTCTCTTCTTTTTGCTGGCCCTGGAACACAAGTCTCTGCTCTGGAGGACAAAACCTGTGTGGCCAACAGTGAAATAGAGATCACAGGCCTGTTTATTGAGGACACACCTCTGTCCTTTGCTTTTGAAATGAACTAAAAGTAGGTCACAGCAGGCGAAATATCAAAAGAAAAATATAGATATTTATTTTTAGTGTCCTGGATGGTGCATCAGTTTGGGTTCAGTTAAGCTGGGGTGGGGATGCGGGGAAGAAGGGAAGAGAAAAGAGCGAGAAGGGTGTTTGTTAAAGGGACCCCGTGTCTAGTTTGAACTGTAAGATGTATCATTAAAAGTGCGAGCCAAAGAATTTTACACTTACTGTTTTTGTTCCATTAGGAAAAATAAAGGTATCTTGTGATTATTAAGAAAAAACAAGTGGGCTGGAGAGATGGCTCAGTGGTTAAGAGCACTGACTGCACTTCCAGAGGTCCTGAGTTCAAATCCCAGCAACCACATGGTGGCTCACAACCATCTGTAATGAGATCTGATGCCCTCTTCTGGTGTGTCTGAAGACAGCTACAGTGTATTCATATATAATAAATAAATAAATCTTAAAAAAAAAAAGAAAAAAAAAAAAGAAAAAACAAGTATTGGGAAGGTATAGCCATAAAAACTTTCTGTTCCCTACTTCCTATGAAATTCCTACCTTGCTGAGTTCCCTTGATTTTTATTTTAGCTATGTATTTAATAGTGAGACAATCTTGCTATGTAGCCCAGGATGGTCTGAAACAGAAGAACCCTGCTTCTGCCTCCCTACTCCTCAGGCGGGGGGTGGGGGTGGGGGTGGGGGATGCCACTAACCTGGGTTATAACAGTTTTAAACTTCCATCATAAATACAAAACAATGGTAGAAGATTCAACGTGCTCTCCCACCTCCATCCCGGTCTGCTGGGTGTGGTGCATGTGCCTACCCTCACACAACTCCTCTCTTTTTCCCAGAGGAAAACCCAAGGTTTGGAGGATGGCGTAAAAGACGCGGTCTCTTTACCTGTATCCTCTAGACAAGATAATCAGAGAGGGCTTCTGCCTGAGCTGACAACCAAAGAACTCCCGCAAACCTTCGTCCCTTCAGTACCTGCCTACGTTGTCTCCTAGCATCAGGCAAGCTGACACACAAACACCGGATGTGGCATCTTCTCAAGCTCCGCTTCTTCCTGTTAGCCCGGGTCAGGATGTCCTCTGTCCGTTTCACTATCTTGTATATGGTACTGGCAAGAAGACTCGGACCCAGCTTCTTTGCCTGCTTCATTAGAAGCTTCATTAGGAATGGCTCAGAGCACTTTGCATCAGCAGAAAACAATCTATTGTCATTTCACGTGGGTGAGCTATTCCGGGTATCAAAGCAAATCATGCCCAGGCCGGGAGGGGCGAGAACAGCGATTCTCAACTTTCCTTTAACACAGTTCTTTGTGTTGTGGTGACCCCCAACCATAAAATTATTTTCATTGCTACTTTATAACCGTAACTTCACTACTGTTAGGAATCATAATGTAAATATCTGACATGCAGGATATGTGACCCCTGACCCATACAGGTTGAGAACTGCTGGGCTAGGGCAAGGGTCCCAATTCCAAATATCAGTGCAATGCCCTATGCTCAGGGAGCACAGTAGATGCTTTAACCAATAAGCATGAATAGGAAACTGTTCTTCTTCTATAGCCAAAGAACTCTATTGAAGCCACGCCCCAATCCACATGGTGGAGCCAGCACCTCCCAGCCTTTTCTACCTCCTTGATTGACCTGACCTGTTCTAATGCTCCTCTGGAAACATCCTTCTCACAGGAAGTAATCAGTTTTATTGTCTCAGTCCTAAACCTTGAACCAGATACCTCTTTGCTTCCCCGACATTCACAAATGCCCTGAGCTTCCGTACTTTCTTTGCTCCCTTGGAGAATCAAGGAACAACTAACTTCAAATTGACCAACTACTTTTAACTTCTCTCTCTCTCTCTCTCTCTCTCTCTCTCTCTCTCTCTCTCTCTCT
>NW_021604636.1:7419479-7667647 GCF_004785775.1 Grammomys surdaster | reverse complement strand
CTCTCTCTCTCTCTCTCTCTCTCTCTCTCTCTCTCTCTCTCTCTCTCCCTCCCTCCCTCTCTCTCTCTGTCTCTGTGTGTGTCTGTGTCTCTCTGTCTCTGTCTCTCCAGGGTTTCTCTGTGTAGTCCTAGCTGTCCTGGAACTCACTATGTAGACCAGGCTGGCCTTGAACTCAGAGATCTGCCTGCCTCTGCCTCCCAAGTTCTGGGAATAAAGGTGCATGCCCACACAGCTCGGCTTTTTAACTTCTTAGTATGAAAGCACCCAAATAGCAACTAAAACAGAAGACCTTGATAAACTGGCTCATGCCGACTGCCCAGCTCCACGGTGAGCAAATTCACTCTCCCCTTCCCCCCTGCAGCATTTATTCAAACTATAACAACTTTGTTGCTAACCCTTGTTGCTGCTGCAACATTATCAACATATTTTAAAAGCTAGGAATATGAGTTAGTGGGAGTGTGCTTGCTTAGCGTGCACCAAGGCCCCAAGTTCTATTCTTAGTACCACACATATAAAAAATGTTGAACTAAATTTACAAAACACACCTGAAAATAAATAGCAATTTCTCTACCACCATCTGTTAAGAGTTAGCTTTCGTTGTTAACTTGACACACCTGAAAAAAAAAACGGGAACTTCTGTTGCAGTATTTAAAAACAGTTGCTGGTACGCCGACTATCTAGGCTGTGGCAGCTCTGCCTAGCTCAGCTGCCATGTTCTGTGGCCAGAGGCCACGTGCACTCTGCAGCTAGAAATGGCCAGCCAGAAACACCAGCCCTGCCACCCACGAGATGTCAGCTATCTCCACAAGTCTGGGCCAATTTGCTCAGACGATCCTGCTATCCATGCAGGCCCGGTAGAAAAATGAGACTCTAATGCTTAAAGATTGTTCAAAGGCTTTATATTTTTGGTAATGTTCAATAACAATATGCCCATACAAAGAGAGTTGTTTCCCAATTAGCTAACATAAATAAAAGTTATTACCCGCTACTGCTCTCTGTACCTGTGTGGCTCTCCATCACTCCTGTATCTCTGCTCTCCCTAGCTCCTCCTCTTCCTTTTCCTCTTCCTCTCCTTACTCCTCCCACCTTAGCTCCACCTACAAACCTCAACTGAGGAATTGCCTCCATCAGATTGGCCTGTGGGCATGTCTGTGGGTTATTTTCTTTTTTCTAATAATTTATTTTTATTTTATGTACATTGATGATTTGACTACATGTATATCTGTGTGAGGTGTCAGATCCCCTAGGACACAAGTTACAGAGACTTGTGAGCTGCCATGTGTGTGCTGGGAATTGAACCTAGGTCCTCTAAAAGAGCAAACAGTGCTCTTAACCTAGGAGCCATCTCTCCAGCCCCCAGGTTAATTTTTTAATTGCTAATTGATGGAAGAGCACCTAGCCCACTGTAGGTAGAGCTGCACCTAGCCCACTGTGGGTAAAGCCATCCCTAGGCAGGTGGGGCTGAGCTATATATAAGAAAGGTAGTTGGGTAATCCGAGGGGAGCAAGCCAGGATGTAGCCTCCCTTCCCCCACCCCCATGGTCTCTCTGCTTCAGTTCTTACCTCAAGCTTCTGCCCTGGTTTCCCTAGAGAATGGACTGTCACTAAGCTAAAATAAACCCTACCTCCCACAAAGTGCTTTTCCTTAGTGTTTTATCACAATAACAGGGAAGCAAACTAGGACACGATCTAGTATCCAGTTCCTCCAGTTGCCTCCTAAGCTGGGATTCTAGTAAGGATCATATGTTAAATTGGCACCATCACTTGTATAACTCAGAGTACATTATGTTATGCTGTGGTGGCAGAAAACTGAAATCAGGCCTCCAACAGCCTGGGTTGACTTCCTGCTCACATGAATTTCCATGGTGAGTCACCTCCACATCCTCTTCACTCTTGGCCATCAGCTAAAGGAACAGTCCCTATTTGGGACAACCCACTTCCTGGCAGATGGAAAGGAAGATTGATTGAAACACACAATGACTTGGGAAGCCACGGCTGCTCCAAAGTGGCCACCTTCACATCTGCCCATGTGTTCCTGCTCAAAGCCAACCTCACGGCAGAAGCAGAGGTCAGCAGAGGCGGGGGGAAGAGAGACTGTCCCACAGGGGAGGGCAGCAATTCTTGGGGAAAAGGCAAACCTATTTTACCTCTTAAGGGTCTTTTAATAGGTTCCCCTGTCTTAGCTTTTCCCTTTCAGTCAATCAATTGAAGAAATAGGGTCATTTGGGCTGTAGCCTCCTCTGGTCTGGGTTTTGTTGGTTGCATTTCTACGGAATCTGCTTAACTGCATTCCTCTAATGTGTCTACTTCTTCCAAGCCTGTAGTTCCATTTGGAGGTCTTCTCCAGTTCAGAAAACATGAAGCCAGAATGCATCCACTAGAGCGTTCCCATGCAATGCTGTTCAACCATTCAAATACTTAAGTCCAAATGCCTTATAGGTGAGCATCATGGTGAATCAACTGCCCAACCCCAAGTGTGGTGGCTTAAAACAATATAGCAATGCATTATAGTTTCTATGAGTCAAGAATTCACTGGGCTGGAGGGGGTAGCTCATTGCTATGATTCCTGGGGTTCTTAGCTGGAAATCTCAAAGACTGGGGAACTGAAGTCATTGGAGTTGACTGAGACAAAGGTTCTTCATCCAATGCTACCTGCTTACTGATTTCTTTTCCACATCCTCAGTGGATGTGGCTGCAATACTATCTTCACGGCATGATAACTGACTTTCCTCAGAGCACCTGGACCAAAGGAGCAGTCCTGATGCCACAGTATCTTTTGTGATACTAGTCTTAGAATTCATACACAGACACTACTGTGGCCACAATACCGCTCTTATCCAAAGGAAGAAAACTCTACACAAATACATTAATACCAGCAGAGAGTTCATGGCCAGATGTGATAGAATATTCCTATAATTCTAACATTTGGAAGTAGAATGGGGGGGGAGGGTCAGGGATCTAGCCTTGGCTACATAGCCAGTTTAAGGACAGCCTGGGCTAACAGAACCTGGTGAAGGGAGAGATAAAGGAGAAAAGGGGAGTGGGGGAGGAGGGAGGGAGAGAAAGGGGGGAGAGAGAGATTCATTAGAGGCTATCTTGGATTAGAGGCTAGTTCCTCTATATACTACATATATTTTTCATATCAAAACAGAAAAGAAGGGATAATCCACAGCACATTCTGTGGGATGGTGATTTTCACCATTTGAGATGTTGTGGTCGGAAAGATTTCAGGGGAAAATCAGAAGTTTCTAAATGGAAAACCAGATACTTATCTTGCCATATGACAAGATGCAAAAAGAATAATTTGTTCATCCCTTCCTCCCTCCATCCCTCTCTTCCATCTTATTTTGTTTCATCTAAGACACGGCGTTGCTGTGTTATTCAGAGTGGCTTCAAATTTAAGGCAAATCCTGCTGCTTCCATCTCTAAAGCTGGGATTGCAGATGTGAGCCACCACGCCCAGATTTTTTCCTTTGTTTTTAAAGGGGCTTTTTCATACAAAAACATCTTAATCTTAAAATGAAGAATCCTAATTTTTACTTACTTTAAAACAAAACAAAACAAAACAAACAAACAAACAAAAAAACCAGGATTTCTTTGTGTAGCTCTGGCTGTCCCAAACTCACTGTGTAGACCAGGCTGGTCATGAACTCAGAGATCTATCTACTTCTGCCTCCTGAGTGCTGGATTTAAAGCTGTGTGTCACCACTGCCCGGCTTATTCATTTATTTTCCAAGAGATGAAATAATACTATTTTCCCAGGCTAGTCTTAAATTCCCCAACTCAAGGAATCCTCCTGCCTTAGCCTCCCCAGTAGCTGGTACTATACATTCATATTACTGCACCTGGCCAAAATGTCTTATCTTAGATATGAAGCAAAGAGAAATTCTTGTAGCAATATATATGTGGAATCCACCTGGAAAACATTCTATAGGCAACAAAAAGATTTTGTTACCCAACACGTATAGTCAAGTACCCTAAAACCTATGCGCACACACCTTATGTAAGAGTTATATGCAGGATTGTTTCTTTTTTCTTTTTTTCTTTTTTTTTCTTTTTTCTTTTTTTTTTTTTTGGTTTTTCGAGACAGGGTTTCTCTGTGTAGTCCTGGCTGTCCTGGAACTCACTCTGTAACCCAGGCTGGCCTCAAACTCAGAAATCCACCTGCCTCTGCCTCCCAAGTGCTGGGATTAAAGGTGTGTGCCTCCACCGCCTGGCTAAGATTGTTTCTAACAGAGCACTTGCCGTAACCTTGGACTGAAAACAAAGGAGTTGTCCAGCAACATCGCAGAGAAGTGATGTGTGTTTGTGTTGGGTGATCTCGCTTGTAGAAAGCCTTGTAACAAGCAAGCACAGAGTAGTTTAGGGTCCATATTTTAGATGAAAACGTTAAAAGAGCAAAGAAATAATCATTAAAAGGTCAAGTTGTGGTTACCATTGGAATGAATGGTGTTTGTGATCAAGAGAGGACCCAGACAGAGATTACCAAAGAGCCAGCAATGTTTCTTTATTGACGTTAGTAGTAGCTACATAGTGTTTGGCTTTATAACTAACCCATTAAGTTACATAATTTTATCTGTCTATGTGCTAATATTTTATAATAAAATGGGCTTTTTAAAAAGGAAAAAATCATCTTCAGAATAAAAAAAATGTTAACTTTAGAGAACACTTTTTAAAAAATGTTTAAGCCCATCTGTTCTCTCGGAGCGTCATCATCTCTCTTCCGCTCCTTTCTCCACGCAGAATGCCAGGCTAGCAGCAGGATCCCTGCCGTTCTCACCGGCAGCCTTCAAGCTGGAGCCCATCGGGCCACTCACGTGGCTCTGGCTCCGCAGAACAAGAACGATGCACACCATCCTGGAGCTTCCGTCCCAATGTCTCAGGAAGAGGTCTGCCTTTATTTCTCTTGCAGGTTGAGGAAAAGGAGGAAGAAGAAAGGAAACAGTACATGCTTGTGAACCCCAGGGCGCCCCTCTACAGGTGCTTACCTCTTGCTCCTAAGTCTGCAAGGCACATTTATGGTGAACTAAAGGGTACACTCCAAGAACTATCACTTGATTAACAGGCATGGTGATTTAGAAAGGAGAAAGAGGAGGGGGAAGGAAGGAAGGGAGGGAGAAAAGGAAGGAGGGAGGGAGGGAAGGAAGGAAGGAAAGGAAAAATAGTGGAGGAAATTATCCAAAAAATAACAGGCCTGGGAAGACAGTCAATGAATCTGCTGCGTGAGCACCTGGGTTCAGACCCCCGTCACCCACCTAAAAGTTAAGACTAAAAACTCGCCTGTAATCCCAGAGGTGGGAGGCAGAGACGGACAGATTCTAGGTAGTTGCTGGGTGGCCAAACAAGCTGAAATATTGAATTCAAGGTTCAGTGAGAGACCCAGTTTCAAAAATCAAGGTGGAAAGAGAGAGGAATTTACTCAATATCAACCTCTGACCTCTACGTGGGCACAAAGACCTGCATACACATATAAATGCACACATATACCAAGCACATACAATGACGGGATGGAGAGAGAGAGAGAGACTACTTATTAAAAACCTTCCAAGGGAAGAGTCCACAATGCAATGAATGAAATAAACAAATATCCATGAGCTAACCTCATATAAACTCATGGGAAAGAGCAGTATCTAAAGATTTAAGACATATGACATACTCATGTAATCCTAGGAAACAGGAATATTGCCACTGTGATGGGAGAGACAGTGCAAAGGTTCCTCCATCTTGTATTCTTACTGAGGCCATTTCAGGTTTAACTAGAATTCTTTGATGGACAATCCCATGGAAAACTACCCAGCTCTAACCTAGGTCAGGATGTCCCAGCTAACTGTTTATCTTACGGGCATACGCCTCATCTCCCTCAATACATAGGTATGGGTCAAACAGGCTGACAAAAAAGTCTTTCAGTTGGCTATAAACTACACCTGAGTGGTCATCTCTGGTGGGCTCATGACAGAGTTAAGACTTGGGTCACACACTGTGTTCACATCCAATCAGGACTATAGAGCAAGACACTGTTTCAAATGGAACAAAGGAATAGATAGTAGAATACCACCAGACCGTTCTACATCATTTTAAAGAAGTTTTGTAATGCAATTACCTATAAATTATACATATAGTATATATGTATATAATATATACTGATATATGCATATCACACACTATATATACATAGAGAAAGGTCCACTATAATATTGCTGCTTTCCTTTAAAAAATACAAGTACTAAGGTGGTTTTCTTTGGTTGCTACCATTGTTTTTTGGTAGTGGTAATGGAGTGAGTTTTTGAGACCCAACTTGGAACCTTGAATGTGGTGGACAAGCACTCTCTCACAGAACTCATCTATCTACATTCGGTTGAAGCTGAGGGGACTGGGTTGAAACTCAAGGAAATTCCCACTGAGCTACTACCCCAGCCTGTAACAACTTAAAAATATGTCCGTAAGGACTTCAGAACTCCTTTGGGTGGGGCCTAGTTTTCTTTTCACTGCAAGTGAGAGGTCTACACAGAGAGTGTATGTATGTATGACTCTCAGGGTTAGTTCGTGAAAGATGGCAGCCTTCCTCCTGGTTCTGTCTCTGGATCACTTCCTCTAAGGGAGCCACCTTCCATTTCTTCCTGTCAACAAGTGGCAATCACTTCCCATTTGTGGGAGCTATTTCAGGAGTGACTCTCCCAACCCTGTCTAGCTTTAGGTGACTGCTCCCCTTGCAGGGAACAGGACAGCCACCTGTGGAAAGCCTATGTTCCAGAACCATCAAGATAAGCCCCTCTGGATTCCTGATCCATAGAAACCAATGGAAATATATTGTTAAGCCACTAAATTCTGGAGCTAATTTTTAAATCAACAATAGATATCTAAAATCAATATGAATGGGAGGAAAATAGTGGAAGAATATAATATTTTAAAAATTTGGCTGGGCAGTGGTGGCACATGCCTTTAATCCCAGCACTTGGGAGGCAGAGGCAGGCGGATTTCTGAGTTTGAGGCTAGCCTGGTCTACAGAGTGAGTTCCAGGACAGCTGGAGCTATACAGAGAAACCCTGTCTTGGAAAAAAAAAAATTGTATTTGTGTGTCTGTGTCGTTGGAATAATTAATAACTCTACTAGTTCTTAATACACCCTGGCCAGCCTCCTAGTAATTGAGGCAGAGTCCTGTTGGTTTAGTTAATCACCTTTAGCATGATTACTGAGCAATTACCCCTAAACTACTTTTCTACATTAGATTGGCTGTGTATTCCCCAAGTCACTTGTCAATAGTTGATCTGTCTGTGCTAAATTCGCTCCATCAGGCCATTTCCTGGTTCTCCATCTTCTTTCCTCCTCCCTTCTTTTCCCCCCTCCCTCTTTCCTTGTGGTCCCTACCTGTTATATCCCCCCCCCAGCCTGGTATCTGAAGGCCCGCCTACCTCTATTCTTCCCAGTAATTGACTGTCTCAGCTTTTATTTAACCAGTTAGAGAATATGTAGAGCATATTTTGTATAACATCATTTGGTGTACGTGAGAATCTGGTCACCTGGACTGCAAACAGATCTAGGAGGCCAGTGTTTAGCATTTGACTATATAACAGCACCAGACAAACCACCAAAATGTCTGTGTGCAGGAACATATATATGTTGGGGACAAACTCAAGGCTTCAAATATGCTGAACAAAAAACCCTACCACTGAGCTATGCTTCCAGTCCTGCGTTTGTAATTTTTTAAGTCAAAGACAATCAGGTTAAAGAACAGGGGCTTGGGAGATGGCTCAGTGGACAAAGCACTTTCAGTGGAAGCACGAGGACCCGAGTTCACATCATTTTCATCCACAGACATGGTGGCTAGCCTGTAATCCCTGACCCAGAGGCAAAGAGAAGGGAATCCCAGGGGCAAGCTAACTATCTAGACTATCTAGGGTAGCCAAATCCACACGGTTCAAGTTCAGGAAAATAACTTGATATTAACTTCTGACTTCCATATGCAGGTTCATCCACACATACATTCAAACATGTGTGCACACACACACATACACATGTTGGTAATTAATCTTAGAAAGATAGAAAGGCAAACTTTAAGAAAAAGTATTAGCTGATCATTTGCAAGAACCCAGATGGAATAATACATAGTTCTTAAACATTTGTGAGACAATCTTGAGTCAAGCATGGAAGTGTGTACCTGTAACCCCAGTATTCAGGGGTCAGGGCAGGAGGTCACAAGTCTAGCCTTGGTTTTGCAGTGAAACTCTGTATTGCAAAAAAAGAAAAAGAAAAAAGAAAAAAATAGAGGAAAGAAAATCAAAGAACAAAAGAGAAAAAAAGGGAAAGAGGGATGGATGGAGTGGGATGGAGTGGGGAATGATAAAAAAAAAGCCTACTGATTATGGAGACTGAATATGTAGAAAAATAGGCCAAAAATATATGTCTGTTCCTGGTGATATAAAACATGATATATTGCCAGTCATCAATCACTATTATGTTTTTCTGGCTGGATATTATGCAGTCATCCCTGACTTGAGGAGAAGGAAACCACAGAAGGGCATTTCTCTCTGTTGCACAAACATTTGCGTTTGTGTTCACAAAGGACAAAGAGCCCCTTTTGGCTTTTCCCCCTTAGAGAGTCAGTCATTCAACTGTTGGTTCTGCTCAGTGGCAACGGCACTAGTCACGACGCTAATTGAAATTGCTCTCTCCTGGCCTCTGTAGCCTCCCTTTGGGTTGTGTCTATTAGAACGCCAGCCAGTATTTGTCCTCCCTCACATCATGTCCTCCATTTTAACCATTTTTTTTTCTCTCTCCTTTCTCCTCCTTGGGCAAATCAATCTAGGTAGGATGTATAGTAAGGATTTTCTAGAAAAAAATGCCATCGGCTTAATGACTTCCTCTACTCATGGTTACGTCTATCTCATTCCTGCTGAGCCAATGGCACCAGGGGACTGATGTCTGCATCCTGAAGCAAACATTCCCATCACTTCTCCCTGCCCCCCCCCCCCACTTTCAAACATTCTTCAGTTCTTACCAAAGCTGAAAACCCCAGACTTCTCTGGGTATTGTGTGCACTGTTAGATGGGTTTTACGCACCAGGCTGATTTCGTTTAAAGTAAATATTAATCTTGCCTGGTATATAAATGAAACATCTGCAATCTTCTGCATGTAATGATACCATCAGGGGAGGAAGGCGTGTAAAGGGGAGGGGGAGAGATCATTAAGAACAGAACGCTGGGCTAAGACAAAGGAATCTAGACGGAGACCAGCTGTCTGAAAAGCTGAAGTAATTGTTCTCCTGGAATTACATCATCAGCCTAAGTGCTGGAAGCCGTTCCAGTCATGGTCACTCCAGTTAACCACCCAAGTGGTGGGTTCATTCCTTAGCATTCAGGCTTAATGGTGTGCAGACAGGAACCCGACACCCATTGGACACACTTACAACCTGTTCGTCAAACAGTTCTTCCAACATCATTTCCCACTCCCCTTTGCTGACATTTAAAAGCACTAGAACTTTCCCAGAAGCCACTCTACTTTCACTGTGAACACCAGGCTTTCAGATTTTGGCTGTTTTATGCTCCCTGTTGGATGGTAGTGGGCAAACAGGGTGAGATAGATTTGGAATAGGCTGGTTCAGACAGTGCCATGCTTGTGTGGATTTATTTGGTCCTTTGATGTCTTTCTTGTTTCTCAGTTGGAATGCTTCAAATATGCACTTAAGTCTCCCACAGAAAAAGCTGCTAATGTAAATGGACATATGTTTAGAATGGACTGTCACCTTAACCTTCCCAGAGATGAAGAAGCAGGAAAAGAACGGATCAATTGAAATTACTTCTTCCGTTTCTTCTTCTAAATACAAGTGGTTGATGAGTTCAGGTTATCTCTTTGTTCTCCTGTCTCTGTTTATTCAAATTTTAGCTGTAACAAGAAGGGGTGAATCCTCAACCCTAGAACATTCCTCTAAAAATTGAGTTTTGACTTCTGTGCCCAAGTAATTATTGATTAGTTTAAGAGCATTATCAGGCCAGGCAGTGGTGGTGCACACAACTTTAATCTCAGCACTTGGGAGGCAGAGGCAGGCAGATTTCTGAGTTTGAGGCCAGCCTGGGCTACAGAGTGAGTTCCAGGGCAGCCAGGGCTATACAGAGAAACCCTATCTTGGAAAACAAACAAAAAACCAAGAAAAAACCAAACAACCAAAAAAAGCATTATCAGAGTCTTTGATACTCATCTTCAACTGTGACTTTTTCATCTTTAAAAAAATCTATAGGAATACAAAATTATATAAATGGAAATACCTGAAAATACTCAAAAATACTCACTTAAAATACTCTTTTTGGGTTTATTTATTTATTTATTTATTTTGAAACAGGGTTTCTCTGTATAGCCCAGGCTGTCCTGGAACTCACTCTGTAGACCAGGCTAGCCTCGAACTCAGAAATCCACCTGCCTCTGCCTCTCAAGTGCTGGGATTAAAGGCGTGCGCCACCACCACCTGGCTCTTGTTGGTTTTAAAACATATTTTATCAGAGAATCTGGGGGTAGTATGCATGCTCAGTGGTAGAATGCTTGTCTAGCATGCTTGAGGCTTTCAATTTAATGCCCAGCACACACACACACACACACACACACACACACACACACACATTGTATATATATGAAAAAATTGAGAAGCTGTGGAAAAATAGTAATTTATAACTCACACAAATATTGCTAAATTAGAGTTAATCAGAGATGAGGCAGGGCACCGACTTACCAGATACAGTACTGTTGGCATGTAGACACTGCTGTGTGTGTACCTGGCATCAACAATTCAGTAGAAGTCTGTACAGTCCCCTTTGCATGTAGCATAACACTGTAAGAATCTTTAGGTACAATTTTCTTTAAAAGTAGCTTTTCTAATTTAGAAATCAGATTTCTAATTAGTCTTAGAATATACTTAAAGAAAGCCAACTCTAGTTATATCAACACCTCGGACACTAGCCGAACACTCAAAGTTAGTGAACACACCGTTTGATTATGCATACGAATTGTTGCACGTCACGGTGAAAAACCCATTTTATGAGCTCAAGGGTTCACTCTTTTCCTTAGTCAAAATACATCTCTGGCAGAAGCCAGTCAGTGGTTCCCAACCATGCTCCACCTGAGACCTCTAAAGAGACTTGCTCCCTGAGGTGCCACGAATATTTCCCTTCAAAACACCGGTTCCTTTCAGAATTTCTATACTCAGAGCAATGATTAAAAACACATACATAATACTTTAAATGAACTCCTCAAAACTGCAAACGCTGCTTAGGACTGGACGGTGAAAACCGGGTCACAGCCAAGAGAGTTCTTTCATGAAACTGGCCACCGTCCTGGGTAACGGGAGACTTTGGAAGTGATCACTCAAGGCTTTTGAGGAACAGAAATAGAACAATGTCACCTCTCAATTTCAGGGCACTGTCTGAATGACCCACTTGGCACCTCTATCATGCCTTTCTCCAAATTCCTGTTTTAGTTAAGTTGATTTTTTTGTTTGTTTCTGCTCTTGTGATTAGTTTTGGATCCTTGGCCAGGTTGGTTCGTTCCATCCATCCATCTATCTATCTATCTATCTATCTATCTATCTATCTATCTATCATCTATCTATCTCCCTCTCTCTCTCTCTCTTATATGATTTGTTTGTTCATTTTTATTTTGCTGCAGGATCTCCCATATCCCAGGTTAGCATGGGACTCACTGTGTAGCTTCAGGCTTGCCTTGAACCCATGATTCATCTGCCTGTATCTCTCAAGTGCAGGAACTACAGGCAAGCACCATCACTCGCAGCTTGGATTTCTTATTTAATAAGCCCCTTTCTCTACTTGCCATTCCTCTTCTCTACCCTACTCCCAAGGCTGTCGGCAATTAAACCAATTAAACTAGGAGACCAGGGAAGTCATGGAAAAACTTAAGTATTGAGGAAATCCGAAGAAAGTGAAACCAATTTTCATATTAGAGAGAATTCCTTTCAAATTGTTTGGCCTGCTCATCTGGGAACGGAAGCTAAATAGTGCTAGAATCTGTTGCAAGTATGAGGGAATGCTAGGCCATACCAATGCACAGGATAGTCATTAGGGTCACTCGCCCACTCCCTTTGGCGCCCCCTTTTGGCCACAAAAGAGGATTTCACTTCATGGCCCAGTTTTGGTTGCTGGCACACCATGCAGCTGAGTCCTGCTAATCCGAAGATAACAAAAGCAACATATACTTACACTACCAGAGCCCTTATGACACCAACCATTTACCCTTGGCCCGGTAACAGGCAAGATGGGGATGGTTCCCTCAGCTTGGGTTCCTAGTTCCCAAGAGGCGTGAGTATCACCTGCCATACAAGGCACCAGAAGGACGAGCAAGAAACAATTTCATCTTTAGCCACTCGGATGCTGTTCTTTCTACGTAACTGCGGTGCCTTGTTTTTTTTTTTCTTGCTGAAAAGCCAAGTGTAAAAAGCCAGCGAGAGAAAACAATTCACAGTTGCAGGAGTGTCCGGTAGGCCTCTCCCTTCGCTCTGGTAAGATGAAGAAGCCATATTTCCCTGACAGAAGCTAAATTATGCCTCTCTGATGAGGGAGCTAGGCTCTTCTTTCCCTCCGGCCACCTTTCAGAAAGTTGAGGTAAGAGAGTACTGCTTCCAGTGTCTTAGACTAATCCTCAGGAAAGCATGGAGAAACCACCTAGGGTTTTTTTGTTTTGTTTTGTTTTGTTTTGTTTTATTTGTTGTTTGTTTGTTCTGTACATTGGTCTTAACTCTTTGGAGAAATGACGACATATCCTTCCCACTCTCATTTCTAGCCTTACTTTTTAATTTATTAAAATATTGCTGGGGGCTAGAGAGATGGCTCAGAGGTTAAAGAGCACTGACTGCTCTTTCAGAGGTCCTGAGTTCGATTCCCAGCAACCACATGGTGGCTCACAACCATCTATAAGGGGATCTGAGGCCCTCTTCAGGGGTGTCTGTAGACAGCAACAGTGTAGTCATATAAAATAAATATATCTTTTAAAAAATATTTCTGAGGCTGGGCGTTGGTGGCGCACGCCTTTAATCTCAGAACTTGGGAGGCAGAGGCAGGTGGATTTCTGAGTTGGAGGCCAGCCTGGTCTACAGAGTAAGTTCCAGGACAGCCAGGACTATACAGAGAAACCCTGTCTCGAAAAACCAAAAAAAAAATAAATAATAATAAATATTTCTGAATGCCAGAGACACCAACTCAGTATGTTTGTAGATTAAAAATAAGAAAATATCTTTTGGAAATGATCATTGCATTTCTGAAAATAAAGTTTAACTTGTGAAATAAAGATCACATTAGCTAAAATATTTAAATGCCTTATTTCCTTCACCCTTGTATACCAGATTCTATTTCTTTTTCCTTGCAGGGCCAACAGGTAGAAGCGGGGTCTTGAGACAGTTTCATGTAGCCCAGGCTGGCCTTGAATTCACTATGTAGCTGAGGCTAGCCTTGAACTCTTCATCCCACTTTCATCTTCTCCCAAGTGATGAGTGTATAGGCATGTACCACCTACTCATGGCTTTTGCCCAGTTCCTTTTCAATTAATGTTTACAACTAATGTCTAAGAATATTGAAAAGGTTTGCCAGTCCCAGTTAATAATTGATAAGTTTTTTTGCAGACTTAGCTATAATTAAGTTTCAAAACAGTAACTAGGAACCTCTTTGCTCACTGTTATGACAGTCGATGCCATTATAGCATGAGATCATGATGTTATTAAAGGGAGTTTTTAGAAAAATAGAAGGGAATCTTTCTTAGGTATGTTTACTGCAGGGATATGCTAAGTATTCAGATCAGGATTGCATCGGGCTGCGGACAACAGAAGCTGGGCATGAAAGCATAGCTAGGTGGAATTCCTTTTCCTAAGATAAGAAGTCTGGCATCCTGGTGTGGTAGAGCATGCATGTCATCCCAGGACCTGGGAGGCGGAGGCAGGATAGAGAGTTCTAGGCCAGCTTTGGACTACAGTATTAACTCAGTCTTAAACAAAACAAAACAAAAAAACCAAACCAACAACAACAACAAAAACCCAGACATCTGGAGGTGGGCAGTTCACTGTGAAGGAGAACAAGGGACTGAGTATTCCTTTTCTGTCAGTGTCTACTGGAAACCTCTCACTGGGGAGCCACTGGCCAAAGTACCTGTAAGGAAGTCTGGGGTGGGGAGGGCGGTCTCCTTTGTTTGTTTGTTTGAGATAAAGTTTTATTTTCTAGACCCCTGTGGCCTGGAAGTCAATCTCAGAGCTCCTCCAGTCTTAGCTTCTTTTTTGCCGGATCAAAGGCATGCTTTTTGCTTTCGTTTTGCATAAGGGGGCAGTGCTTTTGATTTGGGCACACTGCTTCTGCAAACAAAAGAAATGTGTTATTTCTGTTATAGACAAGGAAGCACAGAACAGGTAAACAGCTAGCAATATCTTCCAGGGGACTGTAAGTGCCCTAGTCTGAGCTCTTTTGCAATAAAACTGGGAACTATTTACTGCTATCTTCCCATTGTGTACATTAAAAACTGCAGTGCCAGGCTGGGCATGGTGGTATTCGCCTTTAATCCCAGCACTTGGAGAGCAGAGTCAGGTAGGTCTCTGTGAGTACAAGGCCAGCCTGGTCTAAAGACTGAGTTTCAGGACAGCTAGGGCTACACAGTGAAACCTTGTTTTGGAGGTGGGGGAGGGGACAAAAACAAAACAAAAATCACGGCGATGCCGAGGGCTTACCTAAGGCAGGGCCATACAAATGCTAGGTGGTAAAATTGTAATTGCAAAGTTGGACCCTCCTTCCTTGGACAATGGTCCTCCAGTAGTCACAAAAGACAAAGACAGAAAGCAGGTCAAGTTTGGAGACTGCTCCTTTAAAGCTCTGGCTGCCTAATCCACTGCACTGAAAGCCTGCCCAGGGCATGGCCAAGGTCTCTTGGGCAATCTGCCAGCCGGCCCCCATGGGAGGCGGTTATTCCGTCATTTCTTCCCTACTGTAACCACATACTCCACTCATTCCTAGGCAGCTGTGACATCTGGATTAGCTTGCCAGAGAGAGTTCATGAGTCCAGGAAGCTGGGCACATCAAAGATCTGGGAAGCGACTTAGTGGGGGAGGGGAAGCAGACAGAAGGTATGTCCCTTCTGGCCTCTGGGGTGTGTTTCAGATAGGGTAGGAGGCACTATAGTTCATGAAGAGAACAAACTGATGCTGAAGCAATACATATATGTACAAAGGTCCGACCATCACAATGCAGGGGGGTCTGCAGTCAGCCTGTTATCTTCATTCATTGTTTTAGCTGACTTTAACAGCTCCTGGGCCTGCAGTAAAATCCATGAAGTACAGCAACAAGAAGAAAGGCTTGGCTCAGGGCAGGAGAGCAGAGGCACTGGGAGCCAGCCATGGTTTTCAGGTTGTAAAATAAAATCTCCAGACCAATTGGACACTGGCCTGAGGCCATGGCAGTGATTAATGCCAAGAGTTGTAAAAAGTGCAATGTGGGCTCGGTCAGCCAGGTTGTACCGTGCATGTATGTGAATGGGTTTTGGTTTTTCTTTTCTCTTCAAAGCAGCGTAATATGAAACACATCATTTCCAGCCGTTTTGGCATCTAAAGTAAAATTAAAAACTCATTTACTTTTCTCTTTTAATTAAGAACTTAGGCAACTTCACAGAAAAAAAGCCTCCAAGTAACGTGATACTCCAAACCTGTGACGTCATTCTGTCTACCCAAGTCTTTCTTAATATACTCGGGTGTTTTTTTTTTTTTTTTTTACTTTTTTACACAGGTGTCATTAGTGTAGTAGACAAACAGTTCTGGGTTCAACTTTTTCCCCTTAACCTTATTTTATGTAGACATTTTCAGACTTATTGGAAACATGTGTTTTGGGGGTTGTCTGTCAGCTGTGTTCTGTTACATTGATCAGCATGGTCTGCTTAATCATGTCTTGTTTGTGGGGCACACGGACTGTTTTTCATTATGAATGATGCCACTTCCCACATTTTTGTTTAGATTCTTTATTTTTTCCCCCTGCCGTTGGGTTATTTTTAAGGATTATACTCTCCAAAGGGCCATGTCTTTGTCCGTGTTATACAAAGCTACTCCCCTCTTGCTCGTTCATCAGCAGTGCAGACATAAACTCGCTTTTCAACATCACCGCATCTGCCAATTATTTATCTGTGTCTCTTCGCTTCATATCAACTCTACTGTAGCCAACTTCATAATGCTGGGGCTCAGGGCCCTGCAAACTACATCTCCCAGGATTCACTTCTGGCTGGCTCTGAACTAGGTACAATTAGTAGAAGGTGTCAACAGTAATTAGAAAGGGAAGGAGGAGGTGCCACACTCCCCTCCCTTTTGGCAGTATCTCCAGAAGTGACATCATTTCTGGATACCTTCTCCCTGGTCTTCCCGGCATCCTTTTAGGCTCTCCCAGAGACAAGACAGAAGTGCAGTTCTGTGCTACTGGAGTGTTTTCCCCTCCTTCCCATTCTACCACCTGCTTCCTGGCCACCTGCTTCCCGGATTTCTTTCCTTATAATCTCAGGGGTAGCTACCTTTCCCTGTCTGATTTCAGCTGGCGCAACACTATGGTTTTTTCCATATCTAGTGCTTTGTCTTTGAAAATGATCTCCCTTCCTTCCTTCCCTTTTTTCCTTCTTGTCTCTCCCGGTTTTGTTTGTTTCTTTTAAGAAAGCTCTTCCCCATCTAACTTGGCTGGCCTGGAACTCACTCTATAGCCAAAGCTGGCCTCAAACATGCAGCAATCCTCAGGCTTCTGCCTCTTGAGTGCCAGGATTGCTGGCATGTACCACTATGCCTGGCTTCCTGTCCATCTTTCAACAAAGGTGTTTACTGTCAATTGTTCTGTCTTTGTTCTGTTTACTGATGGTTCTAATAAATATTTTAGTTAGACCTCTGTGCCATTCATGTCTCGAGAGAAACAACAACAGAGTCCTCTTAACTTCTTACTGAGCGAAGAGCCTGAAAAATTAGCTTTGTTTCCCCCTTCAGTAACTTTCCATTTTACATCCACCTGTTATCCTGTCCTGCTTCTCTTTCTGCTACTTCCTATTATATCAGTGATGCCAACCCATTTTTCTCAAATTGTGGTTTAAACAAAATGTTGGGACTGGAGAGATGGCTCAGTGATGAGGAGCACTGGATGCTCTTCCCAAGGTCTGGGGTTCGATACCCAGCATTCAAGGGGTGGCTCACAATCATGTGTAACTCCAGTTCCAGGAGACCCAGCACCTGCTGCTGGCACAGCATGCGTGAGGTACACAGGGATACATATAGGCAAAACACCCAAATATGTAAAAAGAAAATAATAAACCCTTTTAAAAAACTGTCAGTTTTGTTGTTGTTGTTTTGATTTTGTTTGGGGAATTTGTTTGTTTTCTTTTTCTCATTTTTTCTTGTTGGAGACAGACTCTCTCCCTCCCCCCTCGCCCTCCCTCCCCCCCCCCCTCCCTCCCTCCCTCCCTCCCTCCCTCCCTCTCTCTCTCTCTCTCTTTCTCTCTCCAGTTGTGGCTGTCCTGGAACTCACTATGTAGACAGGCCTGGCTTCAGACTCATAAAGATCCTCCTGCCTCTGCCTCCTGAGTGCTGGAATTGAAGGAACATGCCTGTCTAAGATTTCCTAATTTCCCTTTATAGACTGAAAAAACTATGTCTGTAACCCACCTTTCCCAGTTGTAGGTATCTGTTGGTTTGCTCTACCTAATCAGACATTTCTTGGAGAACATTCCTTTTCCTTTGTAGCCCATTTGCCTTAGTGCAAATCAACCAGTTCCTACATACCAGGAGGAGGAGGAGGAGGAGGAGGAGGAGGAGGAAGACGAGGAATAGGAGGAAGAGGAGGAAGAGGAGGAAGAGGAGGAAGAGGAGAAGGAAGAGGAGGCCAGGTTTGAATTGGCCAAACAGCATGCTCCCTTATATTCCCACTTTGTCTCTCACTGCCATTGGCTTAGAGTTAGATAGTGGATGACAGATTGTCCAAGTGAAGTGATAACAGGGCACAGATTTTAGGCTCAGATGTGGTGTTTTACAATACATCCTGGTTGCAGTGGCCAGGCCCATCCATTTCCCAGGTGAACCAGTGTCAGAATGAAGGGCAAAGTTAACATAATACATAGCTACGAAGGGGATCCAAGAAGATAGATCCAGGTGACCTTGCTGAATCACGGGATTGTCCTGTCTCTAAGTTTGCCCTACCTATATGCCCTTACCACTTAAACTAGCAATACTGTTCCTAGTTAAGTTCATCAGAGCTGAGTTTTCTCAGGTTGTCTTCCAAGCCTGGTATATCAAACAATATGCAGTCACTTTTATTAAGATGTGTAACATTAAATGTTCGCTGCTCAATAATTGTAACACTTGTTACCATTTATTATTTACTACAGGCCATCACATTGCAAAGTAGTTAAAAATCCTTCCCATTCAAAATACTTCAGAGACTGGAAGAGGGCCTGGGCTACACAGCAGCAACTAGAAACAGGCTTACTGTAAACAGAGGTGCTTTCATCTATAAAGTGTCCTATAGATCCAACACTGTAGGGAACACTTTGGAGTGAAAGGTCTTTTTTAGTCAGTCTCTTGCCTTAGAGGGCCTTTCCTCAGAAGCAAACACAAACTCCTCTCCTTGACACAGTTCGGTCTTTGTCTCTAATGTCTTTCCTCCTAACTCACATTCGTTCTCTAACCCTGATAAATGCTTTCCCAGTAAAGACACTTACCTTCCAGAATGGCATAGTTCACCTCTGGGTGCCAAGGAAAACAAATCACCTTACCAGAGACTCCTGGTAGGTAAGGGAGAGCTGGGCTGTGGATCAAGCTTGTCCGTAAAGCCCCAGGTCTTTTGAGGAGGACACTGACTCTCAACCCAAGCATTGAAGGATACTGTGCAATGTCTAAGTTAGGTTTAAAGGGAATGCAGCTCTTGCTGTCACCCTGGGAACTCATGCCAGGAGCCTTCTGCTGCTTTGTGACAGGTTTGCCATGCTGAGTCTATCATGTGGAGGAAATAAGAGACAGCTAGAAATGTCCAGATATATAGTTCTCTTGCTCCCAGTTGTCTGCTTCTTCCCAGACCCCACCCCACCATGTTCTGAGTTCAACTGCAGGAATAGTTCTCAGTGAATACAGCGTGACTGATCCAGCCAAACTCAGATTTGTGAGTAAAATATCCAATATCATAGGACAGCACCAAGTTTGGAGCAACTCACTAGCTGATTGTAACTGAGGTTGACACAGAGTTTACAGGTACTCCACCGTGCAATGTATCTCCTGTCCTTGCGGAACTTATAGTCTACTGGAAGAGTTACCAGACGTCCTATTGCTAGCTCGTAAGATCTGCCATTTTGTCATTAGCACTATATTATGAATAGTCTATTTTTCTCTTGGACATTGGAATATTATATTTTAGTCAGTTAATTAATTAATCTATTAGTGGTATTTTGAGACAGGGTCTCATTGTGTAGTCTTGGATGGCCTGGAACTTGATGCAAACCAGGCTAAGTTCTAGGATTATAGATATGTTCTGTCATGCCAGCTTTAGATGCTGTATTTTAATTAACCGTTGAATACAGTTTTTGTTTTTTTACTTACATATTTGTCATTCAAAATGATGATACATAGGACTTTAAAAAATCCTTCTGTGCATCTAGTTTCATTCTCACTAAAAATTATCAGTATACATATAGTTATATAAGACAGTCATTTCCTGCATTATTTACCTACCTGTGTCAAATATGTAGTAAAGTCTTACAAGGATATTGACAGTTGTACAATGCCAATGCTATCACTGTGGGACTCTTCTTTCTGCCAATTAGAACCACCCTTCTTTGACCTGCCCTTGTACAGGCCTGGAGCAGTGATCATTCTCCTCTGTCTACAGGTCTGTCCACTCCAGGTTATTTAAACAGATCCTATAGTATTTTGGATTCACCTTCCTTCCTCCTTCTTCTCTCCCCTTCCATCTTTGTCACTAGTTTTTGAGACAAGATCTCACTGAATGACCGAGGTTGATCTCAAACTCAACTCAGCAGGAAGCCCATGCTGGTATCACACACTGGGTCTTCTTGCTGAGGTATCCTCATCCTGGCAATGATCCACTACACCCAGCTTGGCCAATTTTTTTTTCCATTCAGTATAACTCCCTAGAGATAAATACAAATCATACACAACACTATTTCATGTATGTATTAATTTCTTGGACTATTCATCCTTTCATAGGCACGGGTTCTCATCCATTATGAATAAAGCTACTATGAGCATTTTGTGTTTAGGCTTTCCTATGAAATCAAGAGTTCATTTCTCCTGGATCAATGCCCACAAGTATAATTGCTGGGTTCTACGGTAGTTATATGTTTAGTTAGTTTATTTATTTTTTTAAGGAATTCTCAAACTGTGTTTTCAGAGAAGTGATGTCATTGCATATTCCCAGGAGTGATATACGAGTGATCTAATTTCTATGCACGCCACTTGTTTTTGAATAATACTTTAAACACAGCTTTCCAGATTAGACCTCCCTCCATGGATTCTTTGGTCAACAAAATTTAGGCCTTTAATATCTGGGTAGAGTCCCAGGAGTGGGATGGGGCATGACAAATTGAAAAGAAGATGAAGAGGCAGAGGATACACCATCTAATTTTAACGCTCAGTGATTGCTGTCTTATTTTGGGTCCCTGACATCTTGTTTTAACTGGTTTCTATTGTAGTTGTACCAGTAATCTCTTTCCCTTCAGGTAATCTTTTCAAAGCCACTGAAAAGCTAGAAGAGCAAGAAGCAATAGATTAGCTGTGAACGCAGGAGGTTTAGGAAGAGCTTGGAAATCATTGAAAGGTAACAGGCTTTTAGCTAAAGTGAAGTAGTCAAATCCATTTTCACCAAGCAGCTGGTTTTCAGGGCAAATGCTCTAGGTAAGGGTGACCCCTGTAATGAAGCCTGGTTTAATATCTCCTGATAATTACAGTGTCCTATCTTCTCTCAGGCAAACATGCCTTCTGCTACATCCCTGGAAACACACATGACACACACGAGGAAGACAGAAGCAAGAGCTGCTGTTTCAACAGTTTCTGTGTCTATTCTAAGGTGTTTAGCACTTTAATAAGATTGGTGCATGGGCAGAAAGAAGGTCTGAGACTTACATTTTCAGTGCCAAAATTATTTCATTTCTTATACTATTTTATGCTAATATTTAATCACTAAAATGTGAATACTAGCTTAAAATGTTTTTCTAAGTATATGAATCCTGTTTTAGATACTTTTCCTTTTAGCATGTGAGTTGATACTGCCTGTACTACATACATTGTCTTTTTATTGTCAAAACTTTCCAGTTCTACCTAATTGATTATCTTCACTGGTAATACCTGCAGCCTTCATCCGTTTCAAGGTTGGGTTATGAGACTGTCAAGGTGGAAACAGCAAACTGATCATTAAGTAGAGTTTCTATTTTGGGCAGAGTGCTCTATACATACAGCCTCTCACACCCTCCCTTCCTACATTTTCTTTTCTCTTTCCTTTCTTCCTTTTTGAGCAAGCTCTTCCTGTCCAGTCCAGGTTTAACTTCAAATCTCAGTTCTCTTGGCTTAACCTCGAAGTGCTGGGGTGATGATTTTTGTGCCACTGGGCTTAGTAACACAAGGCAGTTAAAGTCCCAGGCTGGCCTCAAGTATGGCCACTCTTCTGCCTTAGCCTTCAAAATGCTGGTCTTGTAAGTGAACACTACCGTGTTCAGATGCAAACCAGTTTTACGTAACACCTGCTCTTACAAAACTGTAGAGGTTCACGTTTATAATCTCACTAGCATTTAGGTTTGCTACTTCAGAAGACTGAAAGGATAGTCCCTGATAGGTAATATAAAGAGGATAGTAAGGCTCTTGCAGACATTCCCAGCTAGGATTTCTTAAAGGAAACATTTCCTCCACATTAATATACTATTTAAGAATTTCCAAGCCAAAGACGGGGGTGTTCGTACATGTCTTTAATCTCAGCAAAGACATGCAGGTCTCTGTGAGTTCCAGGACAGCCAGAGCTACACAGTGAGATCCTGTCACCAAAATAAAACAAAACAAACAAGAAAAAAGAATTTCTGGGCTAGGTGTGGTGATGTCTTTGATCCCAGCACCTGGGAGACGGAGACAGGTGGCTCTTTGTAGAGGTCAGTCTGGTCTATATAGTGAGTTCAAGGCCAGCCAGGACTATATAATGAGGCCTTATCTCAAAACAAACAAACAAACAAACAAACAAATGTACAAACAATCCATATATTGACTTGCATAAAATGAGGTACATCAGTATAGGATGTATTCTATACTTTTTCTTCTTTAGCACTAATGTGAAAGAAAATCATATTTTTTGTAAATGGTTCCTGCATGCTACTGTTTTTGAGACAAGAACTACCAATCTACCCCCAGATGAGACCCTGAAGACTTAATTGGTGTTATTGTCTACTACTGAATCATCTTTAAGTCATGTTTCAGAGTGCGAATGTGAGCATGCTGCATTGTTCTGATTATTCCAAGCATCCTGGTTTCTGGTGACAAGACAGGAAGAACACCTTGCTTATTAACTAAGAATGGACCTTTACAGATTACTCCCCATTTATTAAGGTTTTATACATCTTATCTCACTTACTCTTTGAATGGACCTGTATGGCAGGAATTCTACATTTTTCAGATTTTGTAGACTAAAACCCCAGGCCAAAAGAGACTAGATGAATTGCCCGTAATCACAAACACTGCAAAAGCCAGAACAGGAACCTAGATGTTACGATGCTGACTTCAGTGTCGGTTCTTATAATGCTTGGCAAAAAGGGGAAACCATATTCCTAAGGAGGAGATGTAAAATATACCTTTAATACTAAAAATTAACAGGCTTCTTTTACACTATCATAAGAGGATGCACTGAACGTTAGTTGGAGTGGTGCCCAACTGCATTACCTCACCTTTTCTGAAATAGGAGAATTCTGTTTCTGTCTTCAGATCACTTAACAATCAGAAGATTTGGATAAATCTACCTTTAAAATATTAGCCAGATAGTGTGATAATGTACCGATGTAATCCCAGCACTGGGGAGGTTGAGGCAGGAGGATCTGAAGTTCAAGGCCACCCTGAGTTACATAGCAGCCGTAACAACAGCAACACAGTTAGTCACATGGAATGTTATCTTAAGCCAGACTTTTCCAGGACTTCAGCTAGTCTCAAATTCTTATTACGTTTATTTATTTACTCTCGGAGAACAGCTTGTAGGAGGTGGGTCGCTCCTTCTCTGTGGGTCCCAGGGATCCTACTCAGGTCGTTAAGTTTGGGGGCAGATATCTTTACCAGCTGAGCCGTCTCTCCAACTCCATTCCCATATCGTATGTGACAACGTGGACCTCTGAATCTCTTTACCCTATTTTCTCCCCTCACTGGACTTCTTATCAGCTTCAATAATTCACTGCCTACCCCATAGTGGATGAGGTCCTACAACATTACAAGGCATGCACTAGACCTGAGGGGTTTATATGTCTTGTGACTCCTTTAATTTGATGGCCTGGCTAACTGAGCAAGGCAATGGATTCCTGTATCCCCAGATGCCTGTTTGCCATCAGCCCGTAGGTGATGGTGTTAGCAAACATGTGTAACTCTGGGTCATTGCACATGGAGGGACTCTATAGGAGTATTTCATTTCATTGCTTTTCCCGACTGATTTCCAACGATACCCAATTTATTTTATTATTCCCAGGTGTCTTTATATTTCTTTTCTTTCTCAGAATGTTAAAAAGCAGAGGAGAAACGAACTAACTGAGGGAGAAGAGCGAGTTCTGTGAATCTTAAAAGACCCTCCGAAGGAGAAGTGTGTGCTTAAGTTTGGATTTCCTACCTTATTAAGTTTTAAAGTTTCATCTTGGCTTTTGTACTTAAGTTTTAAAAAACGTTTTACTTCTTACTGTGTGTTCTATACTACGCATACCATAATAAACACTGGCTAGGATCCTAACTTAGGACTGATTTAAAATAGAAGTACTTAGGAATCTGACCAAGGGGGGCGTACACTAACACTCAGAAAGCACATTCTTTTCTCATGCCTTCCTCAGTCCATTGCCTTGGGCAGTAAATTGTACGGTAAAATAACCAGTTTAATACTCACTGTTTTCTTATGGTCTGCTGAGAAAAAGCTACATTGTTGGCAAAGTGACAGAAACTTTAAAAATGGAACCCAGTATATCACATGTATAGCTAAGGAATGTGTGTGCCACATAATATCTGTGCAATCTACTGTTCTCTCTCTCTCTCTCTCTCTCTCTCTCTCTCTCTCTCTCTCTCTCTCTCTCTCTCCAGTTGTTATAAACATACATGGAATTAGTGAACTTTTAAAACTGGTTTGTGAAGAGACACTCAAGAAAAGGAAGCGGTGATTCTTGAGCCTCCAGAAATTCAAAGTTGGCGAACAACCAACTAAAAGCATCTTTTATTTTATTTCATTTTAAGGGAAAAGCAGATTTTAAGTACAGAAATTCATTGTTTGAACCTGTGTTCAGCTAATACCTTACATATTAAGAAGCTTAGAAAAGTCTCTGGTTGTCCTTACACAACAGATCTTCATGAACCCCTCCCCCCTTTTCTCACTCAAGATTTTTTTTTTTTACTCTGTTTATGTTTGGCCTTGACTTTTCTAACATGTATCATTTTCACCCACAGCTTAAGACACCTTTGATGTTGGTGGTACTACATACTGTATATAGTAGTAGCCATTTAAAGCAGGAGATCGGATTGTGCTTAATGACATGTAGTTCGGATTATATAAATACTACAGGAAGGAGGGGAAACAGGGCCCTTCTGTGTACACATTTTAGATTGCTAGCTCTCTGCCTGTGTAGAATGCTAAGCATCCCCAAACAGGCGGTGATGAAATTACTTCAGTGTCCTTGACTTCTGAAACTAGAAAACCAAACCCTTTCAACCCAAACTAAAGATGAGGCAAGAAATTAGCGTACTTATTTTCTGTGCTTTTTCTACTTGTTACTGAGGCAAGATTGAGGGTAGAGAGGAAGAAACTTAATTGCCCTCAATTAAGCTCAATTCAAGCAATTTTATTAAACTTTGGAAAGATAACTAAGGATAGTCCAAGAAGAATCTGCAAACATTTATGAATTTCATTGACTATCTACCCATTTAAACCACTACAAACAATCCAGAAGCAGGACCTGGACCTGTGTAAGTGTTTAGGTGTTTCTCTTACATCTTAGTATTTCAGACTGGACTACTGAGCTTTTGTCTTTTTTTGTCATTGTCTCATGGTTGTAGTCTGGTTTTGCTATCTGTGGTTGAAAGACTGGTTGGTTTTACACACTGTATTTCAAGAGAAGTTAATCAAACACCATCCTGGTTTTCAACAACCAGGCATTGGGGGTGGAGGGGATGTCTCTAACCTTCCTGGCTTACCATAAGCCGGTTACTTTCTTTGAATATTCATGTCATGCTTTGCTTGAGTAAAGGCTGGGACACTTTTGCTGCATAAATATAAATATAGTGATGATCAGGCTTTTGAATGTATGAGTGAAAAATACCCAGCACATTTCAGTCATCTTTTATTTATTATGGAGAGATTGAGCGGCCTTTTGCTTCCTGTCGCTTTTCACAGAACTTTAAATATGAACACCATTCCAGCAGCTATCTTTATATTGGGAAGCTCTACGTGAGGTTGAAGTTTTTATAGGGAAAGTTGTTTAAAACACAGTTGTCTTTAAAGGCGGGTTTGCCACAGCAAAGGTTAGGGGTTGCCAATAAACCCATTTATAGCAACTTCTGTATTCTTCACTCTCCTTACACGGATGGAAGGCCTGTGTGCAATTCCTGTTGGAATTTCTAGTTGATCCTTCTGCAAAGAAAGGGGGTCCAAAGAGCTTTGGGTATAGAGAGGGCTGAGCCTTCTACATATAAATTGGCTGCCTGGATTCCTGGGAGGTTGAGGAGGACCCTGGTCTCCCAGATCCCTAGGCCATTTTCAAACTTTTGTTCTGTTGGGAATAACAAAAACATTTTGGGAACTAGGGAGTTTAATTTACTGCCACCATCCTACTTAATAATAGCATCTTTGTCCGTTCTCCCTCCAGGACTCCTCCTCCTGACAAGGAAGCTAGCCGCTGGCCAGTGTACTTAGCCCAGACAGTACTGCCAGCCACAGAGTTCGAGGAGGCAGCAGACCCCCGATCCTGGGCAGTCACTGATCCCGGAGCACCCCCAACTTAACTTTCCCGAAAGAAAAAGGTGCAGTGGGCGAGATGCACTTTCCATCTTTCTCAGCTCATTCTGGAACAAGAAAGTGTATTTGTTTGTGTTTAGTTAAGTGAGGGGAAGAAAAGCCAACAAAGCCACCCTAAGGCATCCGCGGAAACTTCAGCTTGGCTAATTGCTCCCATATGTCCTCCTCGGATGCTTTCAGAGAGCAGCGTAGACCGAAGGCCGGGCCACTTTACTGATTTTAAAATGGCTAAAAAAAGGAGAGGGAGCTAATCACACTTCTGATCTTGTCCCACAGGGGTCCAGGCGAGGACCCGGGGGAGCAGCCTTCACCGGGGAAACTCGGCTTCCCGCAGAGGACGTGCTGGGTGAGGAGGGGCGAAGGCGCCGGGCGGAAAGTTGGCATGCGGCACCCCAGCGGGTCTCAGAGCCGGGGCAGCTCCGGTCGGGAGGGGCGCGGGAGGCGCAGCCCCGGCGGGCGCGCACAGGGAAGGTGCCTTCCGGAACACGCGCAAGGGCGGGGACTCGCGCTGCCAATGAGGTCCCGGTGTGGGCCGAGCGAGGCGCGGGGACGGGCCGGAGCGCTGCCTCCGCGGTGGCAGCTGCGGGAGCCCGGCTCGGGAGCCGCAGGAGCCGCAAGCCGCCGAGCGCCCAGCCCGCCGCGCCCCGAGGCCCGGCCCCCGGGGTGGGAACCACGCCGAAAGCTGGAAACTTTCCTGACAGGTAACTCTCGCTGCCCGGGCGCCGCTGCGGGTCCTCCGGGAGTCCGCAGCCGGCTCAGTTGCTGGAGCCGGCGGGGAAGGAAGGGTCCCGCAGAGCAGCCCGGGAAACGAGAGCGAGGCTGGTGGGAAAGTTTCGGGACGCCTCCTCCGCCGCCGCCGCCGGGCCCAGAGGGAGCTTTCCGGGAATAGGCGCGGGCACGCCGGAGCACCCGGCCTGGGGCTAGGCGCTGCCGGGGAGTCGGTGCAGGCCGTTTCCTGCGCTCCGGGAGGAGCGGGTTGCAGCAGAGCCGGGCTAGGGGGGACATTGGGATCACGCGGCGCGCAGGACTTTCCCAGCCGGCCCTTGCCTGCCTCCTCCGTCGCTTGGCTAGACAGGGCCTGGGCTGCGCCGGGCACCTGGGGGTCCGGTGGAGACGTGCGGGCGAGGCACCTGGCATCGCGGGTCGCCAAGTGTCGCCGTGCGCGGGTCGCCAAGTTCCGAGCGAACTTCAGCGGGGGAAAATCGGATGGCCCACTGTGAGCTGAAAGCGTGTGCTTCGCTCCTGCAGGCTGCGGCTCGCAGATGCAAGCCAGTTTTTTCCCCTGGTGGTGTTAGTGTTGGGGTGATGATTTAGGATTATATCTTGAGGATTTTTTTCTCCTTTTAGTGGTGCCAGCTAAATGAAGGGTCGTGTCAAGTTTGCGAGTCCCCTTGTCCTTGGGCGACGAGTAGTTGTTACTTTGGAGGCATTATGGGGATTCAGGTTCTTCCTGGAGGACTTTTGGGTGTGTGTGTGGGGGCCCTCCGGGCTCGGCGCGGCCGCTTTCCGGAACGGCTGGCGGGGAAGGAAGCCCTGGGCATTGTGTAGCGTGTTTGCAGACAGCAAGATCTCTGGACTGCCGTTCCCAAAACTTACTTGACTTATTGTATAAAGGCTCCGGGAGGAAATGCGGCCGTGGCCAGGTAGAAGAAATGCGGCGCAGCGGCCGAGGGTGGAGGACGCCGAGCTGTGACAGTCTTCTTCAGGCTGCCTGGGCTCCGGCTTGGCAGCCCCAGATCCTTGTGCCTGGAGTAGTGGGACTGGTCTGAGTAATACAGTTTCCTGCAGAGTGAAATCAGGGAGGTGAGGAGGGCACCTTCATCTTGAACTTGACCCCAGGAGTAGCGTCCTGGCGGGTTAAAAGGTAAAGGCCGGCTGAGTCTTAGACGGCGCTAGCTTCTGGTTCAAAATCTTTTAGGAAAGGGCTCAGGGTGGCTGAGGTCGCGAACTCTGGAAATGCCAGACTCATCAGACTACCAAAGTTAGTGTGCTGGGGGAGGGAAAGAGAAACCTGGTTGGCTGGCACAGAGGGTTGGTTTTTCTTTGTGGTGAAAAAGAAGGGAGTCTTGCGTCTCTGTTTACACCAGACCCGCTACTCCCCTCCACCCACACCCCCTTCCTGGGTCATCCTTATTCTGCCAGGCTGGCACTCCTGGGATGGGGGAGGGAGGAAGCTTTTCTGGGCAGCCCGGAGGTATTTCAGATCTGCTACTGGGAAGAGTCTTGGATTTTAACAGCTGCGTTTTGATTGCTGGGAATGAAAGAATTTATGAGCGCCTGAGAGGTGCTCATTATGGTACTGTTCTGAATGCTTTGCTCATCTGGGCTACTTAAAGAGCTCATAGGGGCTTCCCTACAATCTGCAAAGTCCGTGTCAGCCGGAGTGCTTGTGAGTGTCAATCAAAAAGCATCATAAATAGATCTTGGTGCTTTTACAGTGAAAAGTATGCCTAGCAAAAGAAGTTTGGTGTCTGCCTGTGTTCGAGACTCCTTCGTAGACCTTTTTTTCTTAGCCAAGTTGTTGCTTCCAGGCTTCCCGACGACTGTGATTGGACAGTGAGGGATTAGGGAAATAGTGTCATTGATTTTGGTGGAGGTGGGAGACTCCATGTTTCTATCTTGCAATTCTGGTGCCACAGACTTCACTTTTGCTGGAACACAGAAGTATTGATTTTCTTGCTTTTTTGGTTTAACCACCAGAATGTCTAAATTATCATAATTCACATTCATCGTGGAGCTAAAACACAACTGATTCATAGTCAGCCCTTTTCTGCCTCCCATAACAGCCAGAAGAACATTTTGTCTCTTTAACCACATGCAATTTATTTGATGCCATTGTGGGGTTTTGATGCCTGGCGATCGAGGGCACAGTTTTAGAGAGAATGGAATTACTTTGACTAAATCATCCATTTTTAGACAACTTCTTTTCTGGGTTGCTGATTAATTCTTTATCTCCCAGAGAACATTAAAAGCCCTGTCCCTGGGCTAGTAGAGCTATAATCCATATTATGACAAGGCTTTCCAGAGTAGCTGGGAGGTAGTTAGGTCTGTTTCTACCAGGCACTTAAAACTCAATAGTAAAGATTTTATTTCTGTTAGGTCGAGAATGTCCTAGTTAGAAAAATTAGGTTTATGCTCTTGTCCAACGTATATGAGGCCTTGCTGAGGAAAGAACAAACTTTTTTATTTTTATCATGGACCCTCTAGTTTTAACTTGTAACTTATGGGAATAAATGTGTAGAGGCAAGTACGAGTGTTTGTAAATAAATTTATAGCTACACACACACACACACACACACACAGGGGAATTGTGTTAGTTTCTAGAATGGGTTTCTTTGTATGTATGTGAGTTTGAGACAGGATCTCACTAGGCTATGGCTTTAGTCTAGGCTATGGTGAAGCTCACATATGTAGACCACGCTGCCCTTGAACTCACAGAGATCAGCTTGCCTCTGCTTCCCAGATGCTGCGATTAAAGGTCTGTACCACCAGACCTGGCTCCAAACTGTCTTTTAAAATGCTTGTTTTAGGTGTAAAACTACCTCTCTCCCAGTTTACAGAAGCGTTTGGTCGATAGGGCTGTGAAGTCTTTCTGGGATTTAGTTTTCTCATGGCCATCCCCGAAATGGAATCACATTGCACCCTTGTGACTTCAAGAGTTGAGGAAATCTAGGAATTTTGGAGCCCGTGCTGTAATATTAGAACAGTGTAGCAGCAGTTATAAAGGGCTTCACTGCATATTTTATCCCTCAACCTCTCATTTGAGTAAACCAGGGCCCAGGAAGTTAGATCAGTTTGCCTGATGTCACCTGTGACAGAGTTGAACTTGAGCCTATTCCTTGCCCTCTGTCTCTTTTGATTCATGTAAGTCACCTGTGAACTTGCTAAAGCCTGACAAACAGAACGTGTGGCCGTTTCCCACAGTGTTTCATTCATAGTTATTTTGGTTCCAGAACCTTGGGACTTATATCTCTGCTTTGATAGGAAAGATTAAAGACAGTTCTCTAATAATGATAACTAAACATTCTCCGAAGGAGAGTTTCAGAAAGTCATATACCTCCAACTAATCATTTGTTTATTTTCAATTTTTTTCTTTTCTTTCTTTTTTTAATCAAGTAGGCTTCAGAGTCTAACATGATTTATAGTTCAGATGTGTATCAGTGATGACATTCTTGAGGAGGTCTGCCTCAAATCAACTTAAACATAAGCATGAAAACACCATTTACCTCTCATCTTGGCTTCTGTCAGGCTAAGCACGAAGCCTGTCTGAATGTCCCTTTCATGGAGTCCTGAGCTCTTTCTACTGATGAGTGTGTAGATCGATTGTGAGCCACTTCCCATGCTGCATAGGTCTCCTCTTGTGCTTCTGGTTAAATGGTGAAGGGGTAGTAGGTTGCAGTGATCCATTTTCACTGTTTGCTGTGTTCCTGCCTGCCGGTTTAGTAATGCTGAGTGTAGCTGTGCCCTCAGTCTGGAAGCTGGGCAGGATTTTCTTTGTGTTTTTGGCTGTGCTGATGATCAAATCCAAGTTTTCCGACATGCTAAACTCATGTTGTACCACTGAGCTACGCCCCTTGTCTATGAACTTTTAACAGGTTCAAAAATAAAATCGTATTCTAGGATACCAGTTTTTTTCTTTACAGCTTTCATTTCACTTATCCTTTGGTCTGCTTGCATTTGCGAACATGGGCGCACATGCCATTGTGTGTAGAGGTCAGAGGACAACTTCTGGAGTTCTCTTCTTCTACTGTGGCATCTGGGAATCGAACTCAGGTTGTCAGTCTTGCACAGGAAGCCCTTTTTGATCCACTGAGACAGCTCTTTTACGACGAGGAACTTGTCCATGTACATAAAAGGTATGGTTTTTGCCATCCTCTTTGGTTTTGGTTTTGCCATAAGGTCTTACTGTGTAGCCTCGTCTGACTTCAAGCTTGGGGTCTCCCTGCCCCAGCTGTGTGCTGAGATTACAAGTATGTGGCACAATTCAAGGCTGCAGATGCAGCTCTTAAAACTTTCTCTGGGAGAGGGATGGATAGCTTTGCAAAGTATTAATTGAAATGGTGTTTAAACTCAGAAGAAGATATATTAGTGTCTGTTCACTGACTGGCCAGTCTGAAATTGTTGCCCTTTCCTTGAGAAGTGAAAGCAGAAGAGGACACTGTGAAACATCATTTCCTAGTAGAGTTGGAAGGCTGTCACTGTTCCAAAAGGGGACAGAAACAGAAAGCGGGGTGGGGAGATTTCCATGAAGAAGGCTCTTAGAAGCCTTATCCTGCTGTTAGTGAGAGGGGTTCTGGTTTTGTTTGCCTCTGTTGCTGGTCAGCTGTCTTTGTAGAGTGAGTGCTGTCTTTAAGAGTTTCTGTGAGTGTGGGTGATCAAGGAGAATGTTCTAGAGAGAAGCATCCCATAGACAGAAATGTCAAGGGCAAGACAAATGTTGCAGAGACAGGACACAGACCATGGATTTCAGCATGGATTTTGCCATTAGCATGAGAAAATTTATTAGTTCCAAAGCCTCCTGGCTAATATTCATTGTAGACAGATGTGAACCCAAAATGTTCAGCCATTTAACATAGAACCATGGTGACTCAGCACTTTCTTGCTTTACCCAGCATACCTAGGGTCACACACCTGTGGTGGATTGGCTTATTGCCCCCGAGGGGTAGAGAAGAGTGGAAGAAACTGTCAACCGTGGGTGACCTTCTTTCACAAAGAATGTACTGAAGCAAAGTGGTACATTATGTGACATACAGTTTTGACACATGAAAGACATCATACAAATCAAGATAAGTATGTTGCATTTGTGTGGTTTAGAGTCAGTATATGCTCATGGGACACACTTTTTCTTGTGTTCCATGTCAGACATACATTCTCTGTGTTCATTCTCTGGCTCTGTTTTAATGGCTGGTCACCAAATCCATTGCATATGTTGCGGTTATCAAAGGCTTGATTTTTGACCTTTGATATCTTTGGACAGAAATCTCCCTTAGACGATCAGAGTCCTCTGACTCAGGTGTGGCCTTGCACAGACTCTGGTGGCTCCTTGTAGCTCCAAAACCTCTGTCATCAAGAAGCTGAGTCTTTGCTGTTGGCACCAACCTGAGAGAAATGTGGAAAGAACCCAGGTTGGCCAAAGAAGAGTTCCAGGTGGCAGACCCCATTAAACCCACAAGATGGGTCTGTGGGCCACAGTGTCCCACAGAGGAGGTTATTGTGGCTGGAAGACACAGGGAGTAAGAAAATAAAAAGAGCTGGCCAGCATAGCATAGATCTCTAGAAGTGGTATTGGCTGGCCTTAAAAGCATACCCAATGGCATAGGGTGTGAACATTCCTAATGTTGTCATGACATTCGCTCCTGTAGTCTGGAAAGCATAGACTGGCCACATTCTAGGGGAATTTCGTCACTGTGTGTATAGCCATTCATTTAAGGAGGGTATTGAATTACTTCTAAGAATTTGGAGCTGGTCATGATTCCCGCATAGTCTGTTATGATCCTCTCTTGCTGCCAGGCTTTGCTCTAAATTACTTGAGATTCATAACATCAATTATTAATGTTTATTGAGTACTTGCTGATGTGGAACTAAATGTGTGAATTTTAAAAAATCCATGGAAATAAAAGAAGGGTAGCTCCTCTCTCATTGTCCTAAACACAGGGACAGTTTTATGCACAGAGCCACCTCCTGTGTCTTGGCCTCCCTTGCTTTTTGTGACATAGACCAACCACGGTTTATTTCTTTGGAATGAGAACTGGCCTCAGTTGGATGGTGGTTCTGCCCAGGCTTAGGTTCATCCGTGATCCACTGTAAAGATTGTAAAAAGCTTACAATATTACTTCCTACCATGATGCTGGTATTTATTTATTTATTTATTTATTTATTTATTTATTTATTTATTCATTGAGTAGGGTGGCGGGGTAGAGGACATAGGAAAGGGGAGATTTTCTTTCTGTAGTCCTGGCTGTCCTGGAACTCTCTTTGTAGACCAGGCTGGCCTGGAACTTACAGAGATCTGCCTGCATCTGTCTCCCAAGTACTGGGATTAAGGCCTGTGCCATCACCACGTAGCCACAAATCTGCTCTTGATAATTTTTCAGTTGACCACATATTCATGGGTTAGCTGGGTGTCTCCTGCCCCAGGGAGAGAATCTTGAGTCAAGATAATTTCAGTATAACCGCACCTACTGTCAGTGACTGATTAATGCGCAGGTTTGTGACTTCAGTGATTATGGCTTGCATGTCTGTAGCATTCCATGAGGTTTGGAGGGCTCTAACACACTACAGAGGTTAAAGGTACCCCAAAGCACAGTGACTTCTTCTCAGCTGCTGAATTAGCCAGCCCTAGAGCTACCATGACTTGTAATGTCTCTGAGGAAAATAATATTTATGAATGCGTAAGGCAGTGATCACCAAAGCAGAATGTGCCAGATTATTCAGGATGGGAGAGAAGGAAAATCAGAGCTTTCTCAAGGGAGGAACAAAACTGTTTTATTAACATTTGCATATGGGTAGATACAGGGTGTATGTCGGCTTAGCACCCGTTACTCAGGTTGTGTAAGAAACATTTTATGATACAGTGGCGTTGACTCTGGTTACTCTAATTACACTTCTTGCTTTAGACCAGTGGGTCTCAACCTTCCTAAATGCTGCGACCCTTCAGTGCGGTTCCTCATGCTGTGGTGGTCCCAGCCATAACCTTATTTCATTGCTACTTCCTAACTGTGATTTTGCTACTGTTATAAATTGTATGCAAATACTAATATGCAGGATATCTGATAGGCAACCCCTGTGTAAGGGTTGTTTGACACCGTAGGGGTCAGGACCCACAGATTGAGAACCACTGCCTTAGATGAACTCTGTCCATTTACATGGACTTATGGCTTATATCATCGATTTTTAATTAAACTGGCTTCTTCAGAATGGAAGCTACTTTAAAGGCTCTTGGAAAGGAAATGTGGAAAGACGCTAATGGCATGCATTCAGAGTAGAGTTAATGAGACGGTAGGAAGGAGAAGAGTGTATTATGAAGTGGTTAGGACACTGGCTTTGATTGGTTGGCACAAGATTTGCATATCAATCTATGTTATTAATAAAAAGGAACTAAAATACTGATTGAATCTAAGTCTCATTAGAGTCTTAGGAAAAGCCATATGTTTGTGGAATCTGGTAAATATTATGTGCATGTATGTAGACAAATGCCCACATGGATACAGTGTAACATGTAGAGAAGAACAAGACAGGCTAAATGTTAGGAAATGAGGACCCACTGAATGCAGATCATGGCATGAATTAGGAAAGGAAAATTGTTTTCCTAGTTTTAACTCTGTTGTAGATTGTTTTTCACAGTATAAGTGCATAAAAATATATTCAATAAGTGAAATATAAAATCCAGTGTGTGCTCCAACGCTTCCATTCCAGATGGCCACTCTAAGCCGTGTGTGTGTGTGTGTGTTGGGGCATACTTTTAACCCTAGCGTTTGCGAAGCAGAGACAGGCATATCAATGAGAGGCCAACCTGGTGTACATAGTGAATTCCAGGACAGCCAGGGCTGTGTAGAGTGACCCGATCTCTAAAAAAGTTCATTGAAATGTACTTTGAGTCTGATTGGTTAACTCTGGTGTGTGATGAAGTTTTTCTTTTATTTGCACCACTACCACCACTACACAGGGTTTTTCTGTGTGGCCCTGGCTGTCCTGGAACTCTCATCTATAGAACAGAATGCTTTTGGTCTTAGAGATATATCTTCCTCTATGTCCTGGGTGCTGGGATTAAAGGTATGCACACCACACCCAGCACACTAGTCTTTTCATTCTACATATATTATATACAGTTTATACAATGCTTGGGTTATATGTTTAATCTTTTTTTTCTGTGTCATCACAGAAGATTTGAGAATACCCTTCAAGTCATTTCAATGAAGCTTTTTTTTAAAGATTTATTTATTTATTTATTTATTTATTTATTTATTAATGTATATGTGTGAGCCTTTGGGCATATATATGCACCATGTGTGTGCAGGAGCCCACAGAGGCCAGAAGAGGATGTTAGATCCTTTGGAACTGGAGTTACAGGTGGCCGTGAGTGGCCATGTGGGTGCTGGGAAGCATGCCCTGGTCCTCTGGAAGAGCAGTGTGTATTCTTAGCCACTGAGCCTCCCTCTGGTCCCTCTGCTTACCCTTCTCCCCGTCATTACTTGCAGCTGGAAGCACTGCTTGGTCTGAGGACAGTTGAGGGTGGTGGCCTTCCTCATTTTACTTGAAGCTGACAAAGACTCTTTACAGTCTAGTCCCTTATGTTTAATTTTGCCTTTAACAAGGTTCTTCTTCTCTTCTTTCCCCCAAACTGAAATTTCATCCATCCTTACCACACAGGTCAAAGAAACAGGATTTCTCATGAAGTTTGCCTCTCTCTCCACATTACAGTGACTCTCCCCTTAATCATCCTGACACTTTGCCTGTGCATTTATTAAAATGTTTTTCTCTTTTTGCTTTTTATAATTAAGTTGTTCACCTGGTTGCCCTGCTGATGGCTTGTAAGCTTTTTGATGGAAGGGGTCTTGCCTTGCCTTAGTCACTTAAAAAAATAAAAAGGTAATTATTTACTTCAGCTTTGGAATAAAGAGACGGGCAGAAAATAAGTTCTTCAATTTTAAAAGGATTTATTTGTTTTTATGTATATGGGTATTTCACCTTCATGTATGTATGTGCACCACTTTCATGTCTGGAGCCTGTGGAGGTCAGAAGCGGGTGTTGGATCCCTGGAACTGGAGTTACAGATGATTGTGAGCTGCCGAGCAAGAACCTGAGCTCCTAATGGCTAGGCCATCTCTTTCCAGCTCCAGAACCTACAGTTTTTAAATGTCACTGTGCACCAAGTATTCTGAGTGGCTCTGCCACTTCCAGAGCTTAGCGACCTCGAGAGAGCAGAGAGCTCTGCATATGTCACATCAGAGCTAAGAAGGATCCAAGACACAAACCCAAGTCACTTATATGCCACAGCTCTGTGCACGCCTGTGTATGTGTGTGTTGGAAATAAAGACTGAGTATCCTGTTGTACACCATTTGTTGTCCTATGTATACAACATGTAATATTACCACAGTAAAATGAACATATGCAATACCTACACTACCTTGCCTCTGAATCTGACATTCTTTTTGTTTGTTTGGTGTGGTTTTTGTTGTTGTTGTTTGTTTGTTTGTTTCTTGAGACATGATTTCTCTGTGTAGCCCTAACTGTCCTAGGATTAACTCTATAGACAAGGCTAGTCTTGAACTCAGAGATCCCCCTGCCTTTGACTCCCGAGTCCTGTGATTAAAGGCATGTGCCACCACTGCCTGGCTTTGTGTGTGTTTGTGTGTGTATGTGTGTGTGTGTGCTTTTGTGACAGTATCTTACTATATACCTCTGGCTCCTGAAAGTCAAGCTGGCCTTTAACTCATAGAGGTCCTCTTATCTCTGCTACCCGAGTGCCCAGCCTGAACCTCATTCCACAAATAATGATTGAGGTTGCAATAGTATTTGTCTGTGCCTGGCTTACTTTTAACTTATTTAATATATTTATCACAGTGGCCACATGCATATTGTAAAAAATGATAAGATACTTTCCTTTTTATGGCTATATAATACCCCACTATATTTGTACACACACACACACACACACACGCACACATACATGTATTTCTTTTTTATATATGTATTTCTTTACTCACTCATGGACATATAGGTTGAGTCCACATATCGGCTATTGGGAATAGTACTGGAATGGGCATGAAGGTACAGACATCTGTTCAAGACTCTGGTTTTATTTTCTTGATTGTAAGCATAAAGGGGGATTGCTGGATCACAGATAGTAGTTCTATTTTGATTTTTTTTTGAGGAATTTATAGGCTGTTTTCTGTAATGAGTGTAATAATTGTGCCACTAATAGCGTGCAAAGGGTCCCCTTGTCTTCATAGCCTTGTATGCAACACTAGTGATCACTATTTTTTGAACAGCTGTTCTAGTGTGTATGAGATGTTGTCCCATTGTGATTTGATGGCTCTGGGGTCTTTAGTGTGATCTTGAAAGTACTTAGTTACACTAAGTACTGCGTTCCTGTGTGCTCCGTCCTTGTGGGAATGTTGACACGGGCAACAATGGGAAGCTCCGTGGATGATGTTCCAAAAACATAATTGGACAATCCTAGGCAGGTACCTAGCGGGTTAGGTATATGAAGATCTCTTGGGCTGTGTGTGTATGTGTGTGTGTGTGTGTGTGATGTGTGATACATATGCCACTGTTCATATATGGAGATCAGAGGACAACCTATGGGAGTTAGTTCTCTCCTTCCTACAGGGGTGGCGTGGGATGGGGGACCAAGAATCAAACTCGGGTTGTTAGACTGATGGCAAGCCCCCTTTTGCCCTTATCTGCTGAGCTATCTCATTAGCGTGATTTAAAACAAACAAACAAACAAACAAAAACAAAGTCTCATGCAGCCCAGACTGACCTCAAACTCAATAAATAGCTACAGCTAGTCTTGAACTCCTGATCCTGTTGTCTCCAACTTAAGTAATAGGATTGCAGGCATGGGCCACCATACATAGCTGATATGTAGGAGACCCTAAATGCCTGTGGGATGGTTAGCCATCTGTAATTACCACCAAGCAGATTCCTGGGAGACTGTCCTGTATGCTACTGTGATACTGGCCAGAGCATTCCTGTTGGGAATGGTGGCCTCTCCACTGCTCAGCTGACATTCCTTACATGGACAGGCTAATTGAGGGTTGACAGGCTGTCTGCTTTCAAGTTGAGCTATGCTAGATGCTTCGTGCTGCAATGATGAAAAACAGATTCCTCCAGAGTTTTGAGGGTCAGATGACAGAGTGTATACGGAAGTGTCTGGAACGTTGTAAATGGCCTCCTAGGCAGGGGAAGTGTCAACTCTGATCATTTCCTTGTGGAGTTGGCTTCTATCTCATATGTCTTTGTTAGCTATTTCTGTTTCCTTCGGAGTACATTTCCATACATTTCAGAGGGCACCCTAAGGGGAATGGGTTGCAGTTTCTGAGAAAAAGTACAGGTAGTAGTTGGAAGTGACTGTAAAACATTTAGCTGGGGAAGTGGGGATGGTGTGTGATCTGGTGATATTCTGGCAGTTTAGTTGGCCAGGTACTTGTTTATTAAGTGGGACACTGCTGGATAAAGATGAGAATCAGGGCCTCTGTTGTAAGTGGTGGCAAACTTTAAATGGTACCCAGGAGACATTTGATTTCTATGGGTATTTCAATAGATTCCTTGGAGAGGTTTTGATATTCTTTGGAAATACCTCAACATAGAAGGAAACTGAAAAGTTAAGTGTAGTTAAGCAGTCTGGATGAGTTTGAAATGGGGTTAAAAATGGGGTTAAAATGTGGGTTAAAAAATGAATAGAAGTAAGACTGAACATTAGAGGTTTACAAACTTAAACATGTCAGAAACAACGTAATTATAGATACAAGAGACACAGAAGTGGTAAGTAGCTCTTAGATTTGCCAACATGCAATTTTGAGTTTATTTATTTGTTTATTTTTGTTACAGGGACCAACATCTCAGCCCAGGCTAATCTGGGACTCAAGATTCACTTGTCTCAGTTTTCTCAAGGTTGGGATTGCAGTTGGGCAGTGGTATATTCTACTTGCCTTGTCTGAGGTTCTTAACTTGCATGTGACTTAAGATAACCTTCCTACAGGGTGATTTGTCTAAGTAAACAGCAATTTCCCAAGTGGGTTCCATGAGAAACTAATTTTCAGAAAATTTAGGTACCACAGGGAAAAAGGGTTCTAGAGTTAAATAAACGCAAAAAATCTGGATCAAGCAAAGTATAACAGGTGTGCGTGTGCGCGCTCTCTCTCGTGTATGTATAAGCGAATGTGTATAGAGGCCTGAAGTTGATTTTAGGTGTGGAATTAGTTGCTTTCGGTTGCTGTGGTAAAACACAATGTCCAAGGCAACTTGGAAACGGAAGGGTTTAATTGGACTTACAGTTCCAGAGGATTAGAGGCCATGATGGCGGAGCAGAGGGATGGTGGACAGAACAGCTGAGAGCTCACGTTTAACTGTCAGCAGGAAGCAGAGAGCACGCAGAAGATAGCTGAGGCTTTAGAAGCCTTAAAGCCTGCCCCGTCACATACTTCCTTCACCAAGGCCACACCTCCCAACCCTTCACAGACAGCTTCACAGACTGGGGCCCAAGTATTCAGGCACTTGAACCTAGGGGCTGTTGGAATTCTAAACACCACAGGTGTCTTCCTCCATCACCCTATTTTATTCACTTAGGGTCTCTTGCTAAAACTAGCACTTGCCAGTTCAGAGTATCCAACTTAGCAAGCTTGGCACTGGGATTCCCCGTTTCTGTGTCCCGGGTGCTGGGATCACAGGAGGCCACCATGCTTACCTGCTTTTATGTACCTTCCGGGCTTCTGAAGACTAATACTCAAGCTTGTGTGACAAGCACTGAGCAATCCCCTCAGCCCCAAACCAGGTAAGATTTTAAAAATGCTGCAACTTTTGAACACCTAAGTCTTAATGCTCAGATCTCTTAGAAGGCAAACGGGAATATTCATGTTTTGCAAATACATGAACTGTAGGGTTTTTTTTGTTTTTGTTTTTGCAAAGCACACAGAACAACAGTGGTTGAGTAGTTTGTCAGGTATTTTAAAGCAAATCCAGTTAATGTAATTTTGCTTTATATAAACTTTAGTATATATTTCTAACTAAGGACTACAAAAAAACCTCTTCATTATCACATAAACTTAACAATAATCTCTCTGTTATCTGACTGTTTCTTAGATGTCATTTGTTAATGATTTTTTCCTTCAACAAAGACCTTGTAGATTATACATATCCTGAGATCGTTTCCATGTGCTGGTGTTTATGTTGTTGCTTTGTCCCAATATTTCCTATAAACCGGAAGCCAGTTTTAAAGGTGTAATTAGGGGCAGCTGAGACTGCCAGCAGAGGAATGTACCTGCTGTCGAGCCAGTTGACCAGAGTTCGAGTCCTAGAACCTACATGGTGGAAGGAGAGAACTGACTTCGGTAAATTGTCCTCTGACTTCTTATCAACAAGCCACGGTAGTGGCATGTACACACACACACACACTACATAAAAATTTAATAAAGACACAATTAGATTTAGGATAAAAGTCTTTTGGAAAAAAAAAAAGGTCTTTGTTTATTTCCCACTCCCCTGATTTGGGAACATCATTTAGGTTTTAGTAACTCATAAGAAGTAGCTTAAAAGAAAATATAGGAAATGATGTCTTAGAATCTCTCTGGAATTGATTCTGTTATTAGCACATCAAGGACGTGAAGTTGAATTGGTCCAGGCATGATGAGGTGTACTGTGTCGTTGGCCTGGTGACCTGGGTAGAGTAACAGCATACTGTACCTTTACAGCATGTGTCTTCTAAGCGTTTTTGGTGTTGAACGCTTTTGGTTTTATTCAGAACAACAAGGAGGTAGTTTCAATAAACTATTGTATGGTGGCTCATCTCTGTTTGCCCAATAATTTAGAGATACACATCAATTTTATTTCTACTAGGTAACAGTTTTTAATAAAGCCTTTCCTGACAAATGCTCAGGCCAATCTAAGAACAAAAATGTAAGGAAACTTTCACGGTAGCAAATTTATGTGCACATCATCTGGTAAACGCAGATGAATAAATCAAAGTTCCCACCGTTGCTGACTTTGCTAATTTAATTTGCCGTCTAAATTTTTCCCCTTCTTTAGCCTTTTGAGTGCTTTTATGTCTGGGAAAACTTGAAGGAATTTTGTGTGTTAATGAAGAATAACAACCACATATAAAGTGGCTTTATATGATGAATGGCAACCTTCATAAGCCTTTGCCAGCACATTCTTACATTTAATCCCTTAGCTGGCAAGGATTTATACACTGTTTTATACGTTAAAATTTGCCCTTTGTGAAGTCGAGTGCCTTCATTAGACTAGGTATTTCATAACTATAGCACAGCACTGCAAATGTACGTATATACTCCGTTTTCTCTCTCCGTTTTTTTAGAGATGGAGTCTCGTTACGTTGCCCGGGTTAGCATCTTAAGTTCAATGTGTGCCTCTGTGCCCAGTTCCTCTTTTCATTTTTTTTGCTAGCAAAGAGCATCAAACCCCAGAGCATGTGCACACTAGGCGAGTGCCCTCTGCCCCCAACCATAAGATGGTAACCTTTGGTCCATATGAATTTTGTGTGTAGCTGTGGTAGGAGACTTGACCTATTTCCCTCTTTGCAAAATGAGGATGGCAATGATTATCTCTTGGAGTTTGTGCCAGGACCAAAGGTAAGCCCTATAACTGCTTACCGCCAGGCTTGGCTCATAGGTACCCAAGACATGCCTCTTCTCTCTTCTTATGGGCCCATATTTTAAGTTCAACTTGATAGGTAAGTTGTTGGATGAAAAAATTTAAATGTATTTGTTTTACATCTTATGTAGTGTGAGTGTGTTTATATTTTCAAGTGTGCCTATGTCAGGGTGAGAGTGGAGGTTAGAGGGCAACTTGCAGGTGTTTGATTTCTACCACATGGGCCCCAGGATTGAACTCAGGTTATCAGGGTTGGTGGCAGACCCCCTCTACTAACTGAGCCATTTGTTTGAAGTGTTTTGAGAATTGTTAATTTTAAGGGGTTGGGGACTTAGTTCAGCAGCGAAGGATTCACTCTATGGGGTTTGGTCCTCAGCTCAGGGGTGAGGAATTGTTAATTTTAGGATTTTTCTTTTCATAGAAGTCCAGATAAGGACTTGGTTTCATGCTAATCTCTAAGGTGGTTGGCTTTTATTTATACAACTAAATGTCCACACAAAAACGTTTGAACAGACATGCAGGGTAATTCTAGATGCTGGCTTATAGGAGAGAAGGAAATAGCCAACCCAAAGTGGCATTTTACTGTTGGCATAGGAATATTGGTAAGTAACCGTCTGCTTTTTATGAAAGTCCATTTACCTTCTGAGACGGAGAACATGAGAGGCTTCTTGGACTTTGGTGGTGTTTTGCTCTGTGGTTTAGAACAGTGAATTGTATTTTATTTACATGAAGCATTTCTGCAAACCACATTCCAGTCATGTGGATGTGTTTATTTACAGGGCATTTGCCAGCCAGGAGGGAGGCTTCCCCAGAGAGTTGCCAAAGTGGGGTGAGGAACCCTCCTTAGGGACAGGGTGTCTTGACTGGTGGGATTTGATCTTCTGCAGCAGCTTGTCTCCAGGTCTTATGCCACTGGCTTTGGATCTAGCTTCTGTGAGAATACTCAGTAAGACAAGGGCTTACATTGCTTCCTACCCTGGAGTTCTCATTCTCTGAGTGAACTCATTACTCCAGTGACACCTGTGTCCTGCTATACTTCCCTCCTATTAAAGGTTCTCCTATGATATTTTCCTTTCTGACTCTTTTGTTTAAGGCCAGGAGTCCTCTTCCACCGACCAGCTTTGCAGTCTGCAAGTCAGGCCAGGAAGAGGAGAGATGTCATGTCTAGAAGGATGGAGAACCGGGTACTGAGCCAATGGAATTTATAGAGTTCACCTTCCTCAGCCTCCATTGCTTCCTCCATTGATAGCAGCTTCAGCCAGTCTCACAGATAGAATGTTGTCCACGAAGGTGCTGCCTTGTCTTGGAGGTCATTGATGTGGTTTGGCTAGTTAGGGTTACTACTGCTATAATGAAGGACCACGACCAAAAGCAAGTTGGGGAGGAAAGGGTGACTTGTACTGTCACATTGTAGTACATTACTGAAGTCAGGATAGGAACATGGAGGCAGGAGGCCATGTACCAGCCATGGAGGAGTGTTGCTTACTGGCTTACAGTGACTGGTTTTTTTTCATATAGTAACCCAGGACCAGCAACCAGCCCAGGGGTGTCCCCCCACACACATTGGGTTGGGCCCACTCTGCCATGCCAGTCACTAATTAAGAAAATGCCCTATCTGTTTGTCTGCTTACAGCCAGAGGCATTTTCTTCCGGAGGCATTTTCTCGACTGAGGCTCTCTCCTCTCCAATGACAATAGCTTGTGTCAAGTTGACATAAAATTCGCCAGCACATGGTTCATATATGTCATAGCTCGGTAGAACTCTTGATCGGCTCTCTCCTTTGGGAGCTTGAATAGCACTGCGCCTTCTGGTACCATGTAAAGAGGGAAGAGGCTTTCCGGTCAGTTCCAGCTCAGCAGCCTCAAGGCCTGAAGTACATGGTTAGGGACTGACTTTCCACCCCTGGGGGTAGCCAGGAGCAATAGCAGGAGCACCAGTAGCAGTAGCCTATACTGTTTTGGGAGTCTCTTGGAGAATGTTGACCAATAACTCAAAAGAGGGCTTCTCATGCCCAGTATTGAGTGTTTTGTTAGATGGTCTTTGGCTCTTGCAGCCAATAAGTAGTTTTTGAGGGCTCTCATGCCTTTTTGAGGTCCAGGCCTATGTCTCTGTCTGAGACAGTAGCACACACAGTTCCTAGGGGAAGGTGACCAGGAGCTAATGCATCAGGAGAAAGGAGGAAGAGGAGGCAGAGGAAGGGGAGGTGTTGTGTCTGGGCTGGCATCAGGGAGCAGGGGAAGGGGATGAAGCCTGTGTAGGATTTTGCCAGGTGGGAGGGCGTGGTTTCCGGATGAAGGGAGCACCATGAACAGAGGCTGGGAGGCATGCAAGCAAGTCATGCCTGGGGGGTTGTTCAAGAACAGACAGTGCCTGGCATTTGGTAGAGTGGTTGGGAGGAGAGAGCCAGATTGGAGAGGCCTTGCATGCCAGACCAAGAAGTGTGGACTTGCTCCTGGGAGCGAGTGATAGCTGTCAAAGGCCTTTCAGCTGGGAGATGATGTAATCAGATCTGTTTGGGAGCAAAGCCTTGGCAGCGGTGGTATGGAGGACAGGGGACTGGCGTGGGGACAGATGGGTGGCAGGGCGCTCTGTTGGGCTTTTGAAGTAGGTCAGCTGAGAGATGACAGGTAGGTAGGGCTGGAGTTTGTGGGAGGAGAGCTGGGGGCTGCTGAGTACCTTTGAGTGTACACTTAAGACAGAGCTCATGGGTTCATGAAGGAAGCAGACCCACGGTCACCCTGGTCCTCCTAGAACAGGCTGTCGAAAAACACTCTTAACAAACTGAGTTTTCAAGATGCAGCTTGCCTTTTTCAGCAGTTCATGAGCTGGGCAGCATTGAGTCCACAGAGCGGACATGAACTCAGAGAAAGGCAGAGGTAGGCAGAAGAGTCAGCAGGGACAGCAAGTGCCGCGGAGAGGACAGGTTAGGGCCAGGCTGAACCTTTCTCTTATATGCTGTGTTTGCTGTAGATGATATGGCTGTGAATCTTGTTTTATTGGAAAACTGTCCATTTGGGAATTTGAAGAAATATCCTTTCTCTTCTGATTTCTAGAAAGCTTAGACTTCAGGAGAGCACAGTTTATACTTCTTTCTTACTTACTTTTCCTTAAACACCCTTACCTGTTAAGAAATCCTGCCCTGTTTTTGGAGACAAGGTGTCTCACTGAAATTGGAGCCTGTGGATTTGGCTAGGCTGGAGGCCAGTAAGCTCCTGTGAACCACCTCTGTCTGCCCCCAGTACTTAACCGACTGACTGAACCATCTCCCCAGCCTCTATTTCAGGAACTTTTGATAGCTCATTAAGCCATATGGTGTTGATCTTTGGTTTAAAAAAAACAATCACCTAGGAAAGTGATTTATTTTTAGCACCTTGTGTGCATTTATATGGAATTTTGCCAAGGTTGCTCTTTTTAAAAAAGTTATTTGGATTAACATTCAAAAGTAGCAAGCCCTCAAAATTAGACTTTGCCTTGCCTTGTCAATGGACTTTCAGAAAGAGATTTCTAGGAAATTAGATTCTTGGTTTTCTTGGCTTACATAAAAGAGGTTGAAGGCCTGAGTTGGTAGCACGGGCCTTGAATTCTAGCACTTGGTAGGCAGAGAAGTAAGTGGATTTCTGTGTTTGGGGCCAGCCTGGTCTACATAGTACATTTTAGGCCTGCTCGGGCTACATAGTGGGTCCATGTTTTAGAAAAGAAAAACTTGGAGGAATTTCGGAATCTTAGAAAGTCGAGAGAATGAGGGATGTTATATATTCTGGGGTGGTTAAATTGCCCAGGAATGGCCTAGGTTGTTCCTGATTAAACAGAGAGAGTCTGGCTGTGAAGCTCAGGGTAGACTGGAGAGTGCTTGTCTAGCATGAAACAAAGGGTCTGAATTTGGTTCCCTGTCACAAGTCACTGGTTGTGGTCTCCTCCACATCCCCCAAAATACCAGAGGGTTCCCAGCTCTTTGAAATCTGAGTGTTAAAGTCAAGCCACCAAGTATACATTGACTTATGTCTAGTGACATCCAGTCCCTGCCCTCTTTGTCATGTGCAGCTCTGCCAAGTTGAGGTTTTGAAGCCAGGTGACTGTGGTAAGGCCCCAACCCAGTGCCCTGGTTCTAGTGACCTGAGTGGATTGCGAAGCTTCCTGGCTTGCTCTGTGCAGATCTGGGGTGTGGCTGCTTCTGAGGGTTGTTTTGGGAGTGGAGTGTGGTGAAGTCCTAGACTTCAGCTTAATGGTGGGAGGTGGCTGAGGCTTGAGTATCTGTCTCGGGGACACTAAGGTCTGTTACTCTGCAGGCAGTAGATATAGGGCTGACTGTGTGCTGCTTTCTCTTATCTGCCTCCTGGGACACCCCCCCTCCCCCCAGAGTTGGGAGGAAATCTCCAGGCTGTGTGTAGCTCTCTGGCTGCATGGAATAGATGATGGGTTTGGATTTTTTGGTTTTTGTCTTTTGTCGGCATCTGGTTGCTCACAGTAACATTTGCTTCTTTGGTTCTCGTAGCCAGCAAGTTTTGCATTAATTCTTGCAGATCAGATTAGTTTCTTGTTGGCTATTGTCATGTTGGGGAGGGAGACAAGCCTTCTCTGACTGCCCAGTTAGGTTAAATGTCATTTCTACTTTGTGTCTCCGTAACGGGACTTCTCAGCTCCCAGTTCCTTAGTCTCCATTCTGGCTGGCAAAGGGCGGGAGGAGGCTTTGGCTGCTTGCTGTTCTGCCATGTAGAAGATGCTAGTTGAGCATCTACTCTGTGCCAGGCTCGGGGTCAAGTACTTACTCTTTAAATGTTTAACCAGCTCCTCACAGGGCCTTAGCACTCATTCTCACCCACTGTGCCCATTTTGTAGATGACGGTGAACCATGACACCCCATCTTCCCCCCCACCCCCCTCCCCTGGTGATACTGACTTTGTGTTCTTACCCTATCTGTTTCTGTCCTGGGCTCCCCAGTGGGTATTTGCAGGAATTGCTCTGTCTGTGCAGAAGGGATCAATTTGTAAATCCCTACGGGTTTTGGCTCAAAGATTTGTTGTAGTGAGTAGTGCGAGCCTATGGATCCTGTGGAGCTGGGGTCTGGGAGACAGACTGGGATATGGGGAGAGCTAATGGGTAGGATTAAGCTGGGCTAGTGTAGCTGCTTAAGATGGTGCGCCATTTGGATTTTGAATAGCCCTCCCCAAAGCTCTTACCTGGGTGTTCGAAAGCACAGTTGTGGGGTGGGGGGTGGTTACAAAATTTGTTTCAAATATGTTGTCTGTTTTGCTGTCATTTCTAGATTGCTTTGGACTGACAGTTGGGGGTGGGGAATACAGTGTCCTTAGATTGACCATAAGTGAGTTCATCCTTACCTTCAGGACTTTACAATTGGAGCTCCAAAATATACAAGAGAACAGTAAAATTTAAGGAGTAATGATTGTGGATATATATATATAGATATATATATATATATATATATATATATATATATATATTTGGTTTCAAGTTTCTTCATCTGCTTAAGGCCCTGGCAGATGTTTCTTAATATTAGAGTCTCAGTTTCTCTGTGTAGAAGCGGGGGGGGGGGGGGGCCAATTGCACTCATGAGAACTAATATTTATGGAGGACACCAGGAATAGCATGTGCTTTTGTTGAAACCAACGGGATTGAGTTGTGTGAAAGTCTGGGAGCTACAGGATGGAGATGTGGTCTCTGTTTTGGAAGAACAGTAAGTCTGTGGGCAGGGCCGACAAGAGTGGGGGGTTAGGTGCCAGGACCTACGGTGAGGAGCAGAGCTCAGGAAAGGCTCCTCTCCCCAGACCTTGCCGACTCTTAGAAACTTTTCAAGACAAGTTTGCGCCTAAACCGTCTTTGGAAAAACTAAGAACTGAGTTTGTTTCCCTGTTGCCGTGATAAACACCATGACCAAAAGCATGGAGGAAAGGGCTTATTTTATATTTCACAGGTTACAGCCGCCATGGAGGGGAAGCCAGAGCAGGAGCACAAGGCAGGAACTTGAAGCTCAAACCACAGAGGAAGGGTGCTCACTGGCATGTTGCCAGATTCCCCTTCAGCTGCTTTAAAAAAAAAAAAAATCTTTCTAGCATCCTTTCTTCCTAACAAAGGCTACCTTTCACACAAAGCCTGGACCTCACACCAACACACCTGACTCGGGGATGTTCTGTAGGGGTCAGAGGACAAGGATGTAGCCAATCTCTAGTGATGCTGCTGCTTTAACTGCAGGTCACAGTAGCCACGTGTCCCCATTTTGTTTTCTTTGTGTACGTTTATACATACCTTTGGGTGGCCCAGGTTACTACCTCCACCATCAGACTGAGCACGCAGTGGTTCACCTTACACTAACGGGCTGTCCCACTATCAAATCAATGCCAAAACTCTCATTCGCTTCTTTATGATCACTCTACATTGTACCCACTTGCCTAGGAATGGTGATGCCTGGACTCTTCCTACATCAATCAGCAATCTAGAATATGCCCCAAAGACACTCCCACAGGCCAATCTGATACAAAACAATTCCCCCAACTAAGGGTCCCTCGGCCCAGGTGTGTCAAGATGTCAACTAAGGTTAGCCATCACAGATGGGTTGTAGCCAAAGCAACAGCAATGAGCAGTGGATGGAGATATGTACAGCTGTAATGAATCTGAGAGGGATGGATAGGTTGCAGGAGGAAGGTGGTCCTGAGGTGGGCATCTGATGTGTGAGTATCAGTGGGTCTCCTGAACCTTGCTGAAGAACTGAGTTGATTCTGTAGGTGGTAGAACCTCTGAAGGGCTTAAGGGGAGAGACTTGGTCAGATTTCCTTTTGTGTAGAAGGGAGGCCAGGAAGCCAGTCAGACTCTTGCATGTTGAGATAGTATCTTGAACTTGGGTGGCAATGGGAAATATGGATCGAATGAGAAGATGAAATCAATGATTGATGGATAGGTACACAGAAGGAAGAAGAAAGGATCTGTCTAGAGTACTGGTCAAGATCTCTGTATAAATAATGGTGAGGGCGTGCAGGAGCAGAATAGACTCCTCTCTGGGAGCATGAGGAATGGGGGGGGGGCGTTCCACACTCAGAGACTTGTGGGGATCTCAGTAGGGAAGTTGGATCTTGACCAGTGAGGATCTAGGTAGAGTTCAGAAGTTGGATGTTAGCCACAGGCTTTAGAAACACAGTGGAAAAAAGAAGTCAGGGCTGGAAATGAGAGGGAGGTTTGGGATTAAGATGCAGTACCTCGAATGAAATGTTAGTAGTAGTTACATGTAAACTCCTGGTTAAAACAGAAATGTAGCGTTTACTAAGATTAATAAGATAACCCAAACGTTAAGAACCTGGGACAGGAGAAAGCTGTCTTTCCAGTCCTCTTTGTTCTTTCAGCTGGTTTTTTTGTTTTGTTTTTGTTTTTTTTTTTTTTTTACATTTGTATTTTTTAAAGAGTTAGAGGAAATACTGTAAAGAAATGATTAATGTTGCACATTATCAGGTGAGCTGGAAAGCAAGAGCATAACATAAAAATAACCTGTGCTGCAGTCTGTGGTGATATTATGGATAATTCTGGGTTACTGCATGCTCTGGCAATAACACTGTTCATGGGGGAGGGGCTAGCCTCCACCTTTTACATACATTATTTCAGTCAGAATTAATCACGCCTCCATCTGTGCTCCCGGCAATTAAAATATTTTAAGAATTATAAATGTTAAATGATGCTCTGTAAAGTTTGGGAAAGGGGAGAGAGAATACCACTCTGTGTTCAAGGCAGCGGCCATGATTTCCTTCCTTCCAGACCTCTGTGGGTCTTTAGAATCACAGTTGTAGCCAAGCCTGAGTCTGGTGACTTAGGGGTTTTTGTTTCAGAGGGAGTCACAGATTTCCCAGCTGTTGGCAGTTGGTGGTGGTTTTTTTAGTGTCTGGGTCTTCGCTTGCCTCCCATGCTTTCTATTATAGGCAGGTTGCTGTTGGCCTTGTTGCTCATCTCTCTCTCTAGATGCTTGGGGCCAGCATGGCCTCTTTGTCTTCAGAATCAGGGCACAGAGAAAGAGCTCAGCAGGTACTCTGGAAAGAATAGATGCACATTTTAGGTTTTGCAGTGCATTGTAAGGGTAGAGATGGGAGCTATTTTGGGCAGTTTTCAGCCAAGAGGAGATTCAGGAAAAGAGTTACATGCAACACGCTGGACTCAAGTGTTCTCCTGACCTCTAGCCCAGCAGCCTTTGCGTCATCCTTGAAATCGGAACCTTCAGTAGGTTTTACTGTGGAAGGATGATTCAGCAGGAAGAATGAGTGAACCAGGGTTTGGACGGTTTTTTGAGAAGCTGTTTGTTCTGGAGATGATGAACAGGGGTCATACCCCAGCAGCATGTTTGACAAGCTGTGTGACCTTGAACAGGTCACATGGGTCTGGGCTATACTGTTCCAGAGTAGTGTGACTGGTTACACAGGTATAATGTATTTTTGAGCACCTATTTCCACAAAGCTATTATAAGTTCAGGTGTTAAGAACTGTGTTAGTTGATTTTTTGTTGCTGTGGTAAACAGCCATCACCAGTGCAGCTTAAGGAAGGAAGCGTATATCTTAGCTTGCGGTTTCAGAGGGATTTCAGGGTTGGTGATGGCAGAGTGGAGGCTTGGTGGCTAAAGCAGAATGCTAAGAGCTTACATCTGTAAACCCAAAGCTCAAGGCAGAGAGAGCCACTGGGAAGGGCGTTGGAGCCTAAAGTTTAGACTCTCAGAGTCTACCTCCTGTAGATATTGCTTCTGTTTCCTCGATAATGGGATACATTGAGAGCCATATCCAAGATGTACAGATACGTAGCTTGGGCTGAGCCCAGAGAGTTTCTTTCTCTGTTTTAACTCTCCCTAGGCCTAGGCCTGGAAGCTTCTAGCCTCCATACAATCTAATCTTCCAAGCTGACTGATTTCAATTTGGCTTTTCTCTGCTTCTGAATGCATTATTCTGCTTGGCTTCATACTAACTTTGACTATATGTTCTACTCCTGCGCCTTCTCATTCTCTTGACTTGTTCTATTGCCACCTGTGTCTAGCTTGTTCTTTCTTTGCAGCCCGTCTCTGTAAAACGTTGTTCGTAAAACTGCCATACACACACACACCACACACTACCTCTATCCCCCCACCTCCCACTCTTAAAAGTATCCTCTCTTTCCTGTGCTGGTCTCGTGAGAGTTGGGTGTATCCTATATCTGATGTGAAAAGCAGCAGCCCACAGCTTGCTCCATGCAGGTGTCCCTCCATCCATCATTGTCCTTTCTGTGGTTCAGAAGGCCATCATCACCAGGATCTGAAATTCCTAGTGTTTACCTTGATTCCTTCAAGAGGGACAGGCATATTCACAAACTTTTATTGTAGTGTTGCAATTGTTTTATAGTTATTGTGGTGGTTTGACTAGAAATGGCCCCCATAGACTTACATGGTTGAATGCTTGGCCCATAGGAAGTGGCTGTTAGGAGGTGTGGCCTTCTTGGAGTGGGTGTGTCACTCCACACTTGCTGGAGGAAGTATGTCACTGTGGAGGCGGGCTTTGAAGTCTAATATGCTCAAGCTAGGCCTAGTGTGGGAGTCTTCTTCTGTCTTCAGATCAAGATTTAGAACGCTAAGCTCCGTCACCAGCACTGTGTCTCTGCCTGGATGCTGTCATGCTTCTCTCCATGAGGAAATGGACTAAACCTTGGAACTGTAAGCCAGCCCCAATTAAATGTTTATAAGGGTTGCTGTGTTTATGATGTCTCTTCAGCATTAAAATCCTAAGACTGTTAATGTTTTTAATCACTTACTATGACTAATTTATAAATTACATTTTATTATAGTGTGTGTGTGTGTGTGTGTGTATACAGGTAGGCTTTGGTACTGAGGTTCTTTTTTGCATTTGTCGGGATATATCCTTTGGAGACCAAAGTATTATTTTATTTTTCATAAAATTATTTTAATAGTTACAAAATATTTTCTTTAACAGAATCAGTATAAGATAGCAATTGACCATTATGAGAATTAGACGTGAGGTCTTGGCTAAACGAGGCTGAATCAATCAAAGGCCTTGGCCTGCTGGCTCAGAGACCACCCTCGAAGCCAACCCTGCTGATACCTGTCATGCTCAGGCGATGAGATGACCAGGTTTTTTTTTTTTTTTTTTAAACTTCTCTCTCTACTTATATTTTGGAGGTTTGAAGTGAATTCAGCAGCGTTCATCAAACAGCTTCCAGCCCCTGTCATTTACCACTTCTTTGACATTTAGTTCTGACTGCATTCATTTCAGATTTGTTTTTTTCTAAGTCGCTTTAATAATTTTAAGTCATCCAGGTTCTTTCCTTTCTCTCCTCGGCGATGTTTTACTGCTGCTGAGGCCTGGGCTAAACAGTTCTTTATAAGTCTGTCCCTGCTGACATGAGCTGCCATCAGTTTTCCCTTGAGTGATTCCTGGAACTCAAGGAACTCTTCACAGTTCACACCACCACTGAACGCCGCCATATTGGACCGGGAGTTTTATTAAATGGCACCACATTTATTTTTTTTTCAAAGTATGCATTACATATCTTACATTTTTCTATTTCATCTTCTGTGTGGCTGAGGGCGTGTGTGTGACTAGGTGAGTGGCACAGAGTGCGTGTGGAGGCCAGAGGATGACCTGCTTGGGTTAGTCCTTTCCACCATGTGGGTCTTGGGGACCAGACTCAGGTTAGCACCAGGAGTCTTCATCTGTGGAGCCTTCTCACCAGCTCTTGTATTATGTATTGTTTTACACACATACAATATGCCAAGGTAATGTGTGTGTGCACGCACAGGCGCGTGCGCACACACACACACACACACAGAATCTGGATGGTATTTGGTTGGTAGGATTAAACAGTTTTTCTTTTAAGAATGACCGACCTTTGTACTATTTGTCATTAGTTATATATTCCATAAATCTATGTTTTAATAAAGACAAAACATTTTTCTCAGTCTTAAAAAAATGAACTTAGCCAGGAATGGTGGTGCACACCTTTAGGTACCCAGGAGGCAGAGGCAGATGGGTCTCTGAGTTTGAAGCCAGACAGGGCTACTTAGTGAGATCCTGCTTCAACAAACAAACAAACAAACAAACAAAAACAAACTTCTTCTCCTTCCTAAGTTTCACCTTAAAATTTCTTATTAAAATTTTAAACATTAATTTCCAAAATCCTCTTTAGAGTTATCTTGTTGTCCTGAATTGCAGTGTGGACAGGGTGCTCAGCTGTGACAGGGGATGCTCTGAGCGTCTATAAGAAGTGCCTGAAGGTGTAGGGGAGAGACCTTGGCTTCTCTTCACCCTCTTAGATTCTTGGCTTGGGCTACAAGTCAACTTTGACACAGAACAGATTAGTAGGGAAATCCATATTATGTATACAGGCACAGGAATCTATATCACAAAGCAAGAGAGCTAGGTCATGGAAGCTAGCTAGCAAAATAGGCATGAAGGCTTCCAGTGGGCGGGGGGGGGGGGGGGGGGGGTGCCTCGGGGCGAACGGAGACTGCCTTCTAATGCAGGTGAGCCCCTGATACAATGACAGCTGTTGGGAACAGCTTTCTTACTAATGTCTCTTTTCTGGGTAGATGCCCATTCGTTTTACAGATGGACAGCTTCTCAGAATGTGTGCAGAGGTACTGTGATCCCCTGCAGCCGTATTTTGGGTGTCATATCCAGAGCCCAACAGCAGTTTCACTCTCAGTCACTTAATGAATGTGTAAACGGTGAAATCGAGCTAATGTACTGAGCTTTCCCATGGGCACAGGTGGAGCATACACCATACAGACCTCCTGTTAACCAGAGAGCCTGTCTCAGACATTATGAGCTGGCAGAACCGGGCCTAACCTTTCTTACTTATTTGCTTGTAGATCAAATAATTGTTTTAATTATTTTTGTAATTAACGGAGGAACTGAGTCTTTATTAGGGTATGGGAGAGCTAGGTGGGAAGGTTAAGAGGATGATAGCATTTAGAATGCAGACTGGGCTAGTCAGTCCTTCCTGGAGAGGAACCAACCATGTCTGCTTCCATCGGAGATTTGTCTTCATTCAGTACATGGTCCTGTATAGTTCAGTCTGCCTGGGAATTTACAATCCTCCTGCCTTGGTCTCACAGATGTTGTCTTTAGTGCTTTGGGAATGGAGAATATGATTTTTGATTAGTTGTTTTTGACTTTTGAAACAGGATATGTCCCCCCCCCCTTTTTTTTTGAACTATTCTTTTGTGAAACAGAGGCTGGCCTCAAACCCCTGATCTTCCTGTGTCTACCTCTTGCGTGCTGGGATTACAGGGATGTGCCGCCATGTTTGCCTGTGATTTAGATTTTAACCTTGAGAGTTTGGTATTATGTATGAGTTTAAAAGAAAAATGACTGCTACTCGAGGAAGGATCCAGTCTGGTCGATGTGTTTCACAGCTTTGCTTCCACTTAAGTGTGTGTGTCGCATGAGTGTGGGTGTGCCAAGGGCATGTGGGAGCCCTTGGAAGCCAGAAGAGGGTATCAGATCCCCTGGAACTGCAGTTAGCAGCACTTGTGAGCTGCCATCTGGGTGCTGAGGAGTATTGAACTCAATCAAGGCCTGTGCATTGAGCTCTGAGAGGCTGTTTACTGGTTAGTCCCTGTCTCGATGGTTGTGAAGACTGAATGAAATGGCCGGTGTAACACACCCTGCCTTGTCTTGCTAAGTAGTCAGCACATACCAATTCTTCCCAAGCCCTCACGGTTGGGATAATTTCCCTGTGTTGGTAGTCCACAGTGTGTGTGTGTGTGTGTGTGTGTGTGTGTTTGGCTTTCATATTTGTCTAGCCCTAGGTGATCTGGGACTAGAGGAAGCTGTCTGCTGGGCTCAGTGTTACACACTGAGAATGACTGGAAAGTGGGTATTGGGCTTTACTTCCATCAGGTCGTCAGCAGAACGGTCAGCAGAACGGAAGATTACTGTGGATTGGGGCACTTTCTGTTACAAAGCACTTTTTGTAGGAGGTGGGGTATAAATTCCAGTGTAAAAATTTTAATCCCAGTATCAGCCACTTGAGCTTTATTAGATCTGCTGGAGGCAGATTTACCCACACAGTAATCCTCTCTCTCCTCCCAGGACATGGGCAGAAGGAAAGTGAAGGCTCCCTGCTGATGCTAGGGCCTGTGATTGTCTTTAGGTTCTCATGGAGTGGATAAAGAGACATCTTCTAGGCAGGGGAGTGCTTCCCTTCCCTGCCTTCATTGAATCTTTCCTTTTCTTTATTTAAACTTCGTATTTCTTAGGACACTGTCTAGACAGCCCCCATTTCTACCCTTGCTCTCTGCAGGAAGCAACATTGCCTGCCTTTGATGTGTTCCAGCTAGGTGACAGTAGGCCTGAGGGCATGTCCCTTGGCCCTTTGTTTTGCCCCTGTCTATCTAGTGTTCCTTCATTTGTGTTTCTCTCTCTCTCTCTCTCTCTCTCTCTCTCTCTCTCTCTCTCTCTCTCTCTCTCTCTCTCCAGATTTTCTCTCTCTGTAGCACCAATAGAGCAGGCTGGCCTCAAACTCACAGAGACCCACCTGCCTCTGCCTCCTGGGTGCTGGTCTTAAAGGTGTGCAACACTGGGCTGGTTTTCTTCTTTGTTGAGATCAATACTTGTTTCCCACATGGCAAACAGGCTCCTTAATTTTAATTTAAGGACAAGGAAAGAAAGGAGGTTAAAAATAACTTGGTATGTGTCCTTCAGTGTTTTTCTTTTCAGACATATGCTAAATGGCGTGCTATTCTTATTTTGCTATTTAGCCACATAATTTTTTTTTTGTACACAAGTGTGGTATATTTTTATCACATACCAATGTGTATTCAAATGATTCTCAACCATCATGTATAATTTTCTCTTTAATCTGTTAGGAGTAAAGTTAAATTTATAACTATTATTACAGAATTCTAGGTGTTTCGATAAATCGTACTTCAAGTTTTGATGAGTGTCTTCCAACCATTAAACGTCATTAAATTAACATAAAATGACTAAATCTGTGTAGCTTGTTTATCTTTTTAATCATCTGAGCAACTTCTGTGTTCATGAACTGAGCTGGGTGCCAGGTGAGCCCTTCAGGTCTAAGAGTCATAGCATTACGGGTATGGCAGAACATGTGTACACAGCACTCTGGTTAGATCAGGCATGGAAGAACTGAGTATATTTAGGTCAGACTCTAGGCAGTAGCTGTTTGTGAGGGTAGGGTGTACGTATGACAGTGACACTGAAGATTGGGACACAAGGCCTAGAGACCTAGTTCACTTTGAAGACTTGTATTTCGAGTATAAATATAAAGTAAAAAAGAAAGGTAAACACATTGCACTGTAGTTGGCAAAATTTCTCATGTGGTATGGGTCAGCAGTTCTGGAGTTCTCTTGTGTATGCACAGGGGTTCAGGTGGTGTGATGTGAGCAAGAAAGACCGAGATGTTGGAGACCCAAGTGTGGGGTTGGGTTGGGCTAAATACTGAGCCACAAAGAGTTGATTAGTAAGCCTGTGTAAATGGGCTGCTGCACACACAGGAGCGGTCGGGCCTCGCAGCCTTGACACTCTGTTAGTAATAGACACATCCATCTCTTCACTCCATTGGTGCCGTTCTCCAGTGAGTTGGACTCCTTGGGAAGCATGATTATAGACCTGGAGCATCTTGTGTGGCCAGAAAATGAGGAAGTGCTCCGAAAAAAACAAAGGATGTGGGCATGTTGAAAGGAGGAAGGAGCCAACCTCAAGGAGCTCTTAACAGCCAGAGCTAACTTTAGCAACAAAATAAATAGTGTGGTACTGCATAATAATACAAAGCATAATATATGTATTCACAGGACATGGGTTTATGCTAAGTCAGGAAAGAGCTTTCTTAGAGGAGAATTTCAAATACTTGCTGCAGGTACCTTTTTCTTCAGGAGCCTAAGGCTGAAGTTCCCACTCCCTCATGCTCACTGAGGGTAGACTGAGGCTGAGGTTTGTGAGTCCTCTAAAGGGTAGACAATGAGAAGGGAGAGCTAACCTAGGGTTTAGCCATCCTGTGACAGCGTGGGTATACATACAGTGATCTCAGAACCTTAACCTGCTGTCTTCCCAAACCCATAGCCCACGACAGCTGTTAAAAAATGGCAGACACTTCCACTCCTTGGCCACTGCATTGAGCTTGCTGAGGTGTCATCTTGAGCTAGACTTACCCTTCCGAGCTGAAGAAATGCGTCAACAGGATGCTGTCACTGAGGTTAAATGGTGGCAGACCTGTACAGGGAATACCGAGGGTTTGGTCTCTATATGACTCCTGGATTGGTGAATATATGGAGAGGACAGCCGGTGAGCACAAAATCACATGGGAGTGGTGGTCACACGTGGAAACAGCATCATGTTAGAAGCCTTGGAGAGAGTCTAAACAGTAGCTGTGAGTTTGGCAGAGGATCCACATCCCTCCCCAAGGGCATCATTGACTATGGTGTAGGGTTGAGTTATGTATTGTCTCATATGAAACACTTTTCCTAAATAAACTCTTGTTATATTGGGGGACAAAAAGCCAGACAAACCCCATTGAGGAACATTTTACAGAAATCCCAACCAGTATTCCTTGACACTATTAAGGACATGAAAAAAGATGAGGAAATAAAGAAAAACCCTGAAAATACCAGAGGAGATTCAGGAGGCAGAGAGCAAGTAGCTACAATGTGAGACCCTGGACCCTGGTCTAGAACAGAGGGAAACCTAGAGTAGCCCAGATGACGTCTGATGAGTACAGACGCTTAAATACTCATCCTAACTGTCTCATTCTGAGAACATTCAGTGATGGGAAATGGAGAGGCAGAGACAACTCCTCATCCACATTCTACAACTGAGATTTGACTCTCTTGACTTATTACATAGCTGCCCATCAACCCACCTTATTTTAGAAAGTACTTTAAGGTTGCAAACATCAGTGCCAGTGCGTATGCCTCCCCTAGTACCACCCAGCCTGTTTAAAGAATAATTTCTTCTATAAAATGTTTTTATTAGTACATATTAATTATACATAATAGTAGGTTTCATTATGAGATTTCCATATACGTAATGAAGTGTATTCTGTCTCATCAGCTCCCATTTTGTTCCTCTCCTGATACCCTTCCTCTCTCGCCTCCCAAGGTAGCTGGTTTTTCAGGAGGTTCTAGACACTTCGTCTGTGGCCGTGCCCTGTGGAGGGCGGAGGATGAAGAGTTGAGAGGATATAGGTTTTGTTGTTGTATTGTAGAGTGGCAAAAGGTGTTGTCTGTGCTCACCTGAGCATATTTGACTGACATGGAGCTGTACCTGTGAACACTAGGATGTTCCAGGGTCTGTGAGTGACCAGAAAATAATAGCTATCCTGGAGTTGAGGCTGGAAGGTGTTGTGTAAGATAGGAGCTGAGGCAGTAGGATGCCTGAGTTGGAATGTGTTGCACTACAGCATTTATCTGAGGAGAGCCTGAGGTCTTGCTGCACCCTTCTTCCCTTTTCTGGGGTCGCCCAAGGAAAGAGGATGACAAGAAGAGACTTCAGCTCTGGAAGGGGGCTGGAGGATGAACCATCAGAGACTGCAGTTATGCAAAAAAGGACAGCAGTCACTCCCGAAGCCCACAGAGCTGGGGCTGTGCCCAGAGGGTGGCCTTCCAGCTGCTGACAGTGGCCCCATTCAGTTTGGATGCATAATGATTTTAAAACTAATCAGGAACCAGAGCCTGAGGCTGGAGACAAACACAAATATCTTGTTGACCGAGCAAACATCTAGGTTTTGTCAGCTAGGAAGTTACTGAGGAAGGTCAGGGTGATGTAATGGGGTGTGCTATGCTTTCATCCTTAAACAGATGGGCCCCCAGGGTTCCATCTGCAGCTCCCTGGGCCCTTTGAAATCATTTCCTATAAATGAAATTGTCATAAGTCACTATTGAGAGTTTGGTGTGGTAGGCATACCAGAAGTACAACCAGACAAAAGAAGGAAATTTCCATTGCAGCTAACGGCCTCCTCTTCCTCCCTGTGCCTTATAAACAGCCCTGAGATGGATTCTTGTGCTCAGCTTTCTTGTATAGTATGTGTGATCCAGTAGTCATCCAAAGTAAACGTCCCCTCTGGATCACACCACTGTTCTTATGCTCCCTAAGCCTATGTCAGCTGGGCACCCTTTATAAGCTGTTTTGCTGTTTTCAGTTTTTGCTGAGGAAGTAGTGTTTTTGTTTCTTTCCCCTCCAACAAAGGAATCCATTTGTTCTGGGAAGGCAAGGGCAGGGGCTGTTTCCTAATCTAATTCAGGGAAAGAAAACGTACAACATCTCCTATGAGTGGTTGGTTTATGAGTCTTAATTGAAATTTTAAATAAACCATCCCAATAAACCATTTCAGAGCTGAAAGCAGAGCCTGCGGTACCCATTGGTTTATTTATGGAGCAGTTATTGGCACACTGTGTCAGGCATAGCTCTGTGCCCTGGTAGAGAGACACAATCAGGAGGAAAGAGTGAGGTGTTCTTGGAGGCGTGCAGAGGGTTAGAGACGGGAGGGAGGGGTCAGGACAGGCTTCTTGGAGGAGATGAGTTTAGTGGAGCATCTCCAGGGAGTGTGTAGGTGAGGGATGGAGGTTTGTTTGGCAGAGGGAGACACCTGAAAAGGCCCGGAGCCAGCCCAGCAGGAGCCCAGGCAGCTGTAGTGTTCTTGTCTAAGTAGGGATAAATAGGTGTGTACAGTGGTCAACACTTAGAAGAGGGTCTCAGGGAAAGTTGGTTTAGAATCAAAGTGTAAAGTTTGGGCCAGTGCCTGTGGCTGAATCCTGGTGAGGAACAGAGAGGCAGGGAGGCTATCCTATCAAACTTGCTGGGTTTGCACTTCTGGGTGGAGGGGGGTGACAAGGGTGGAGCAGTTGTCAGAGAAGTTGAAGGGGACTTTTTTTTTTTTAAGTCTTGAGGGCTTTTCTGGGTCTGAGAATTCCAGGGCTCCAGCGCCTCTGGGCTGCACACACCGTCTCTCTCTGATCTTTTTGGCCTGGGATGTAGCTGAGGAGCCGAGTTCTGGTCTGATTCCCATCTTGTGACAGAATGAGGAAAGTAAAGGCCAGGGGACTGAGGTGGATGACTGGGCGATCTGTGAGGTCTGAGCGTGAAGAGCAGAACACACTCAAGGGCCACCAAAGAGCCAGGACCTTGGGTGAGGGGCTCTGTGTCTGCTGGAAGGACTGGGACTTGTGGGCAGCTCAAGCTTGGATGACACTGCTGACTGCAGTGTGCCTGGTAGTAGAGTATAGTTTGGGGAGCTGGGGGGTGGGTGTGATGAGTGACAGCCACTGCGACATCGTGTGCTGGACACAGCTCTAAGTGCTTTCATGGGTCGGGTAGGTCAACAGCACCACGAATGGTTCATCCTCATCTACAGAGGAGGCATGGAGGCCCAGGGAGGGGATAAAACTGGGCCAGGTTACACGGGGAATCCCAAAATGGAGTTGAGATTCTAATCCAGATTGTCTCCTGTGCTCTTGTTCCTTGTAGGAGCTAACTGTTGGGCACAGACGTACAGGAAACAGACGTACAGGAAAAGGACAGGAGAGAGAGCGGAGACTTAAGGGCCACCGTACCGCGTTTCCTCGGTGAATGAGAAGATACCTGAGATAGGTAGGTGTCAGCTTCCGATTGGGGTGGAGGGTGATATGACCTGACCGTGCATAGGGGAACACTGAAGGAGGAGTGGTTTTTACATGAAGTGGGCTGGAGACGGTCCGTTTGTCCAGGCCTTTGTTGGAGCTAGTGCTTCCTTAGCTGAGTGGGAGAGTTCACGTTCAGAGATTAGGGTTCCCGTGGCCAGCGGGAGAGCTCTGTGCAGACATTGCTCCCAGAGATGGCCAAGAACCGTGTGAGCGTGCATTCATGCCACTCAACTAACTGTAGGCTTGTTAATGGTGAAATTTGTTTGTCTTACCATGATCAAAAATAGGATAGTGGAGGAAGGGAATGGCAGTCATCCCCAGTCACAAAACCTTCTCCTTTGCAAAGTGGGCACTTAGCAAATCTGTGAATGAATGGATTTCACTAAGTGCATTCTGTGTTGTTTCATCTAATCCTTATTCGGAGGGCTGAGGTCAGCACTGTTGCACAGATAAAGAGTCCGACTTTAAGGGATTAGACAACTTGCCTAAGGTCACACATTTAGAAAGTGGTGAAGCTGGTGCCGTGGGATCCTCCTGCCTCTACTCAGAAAGCTGAAAAGCAGAAGGTTCTGGAAATTCTGTGTGTGTGTGTGTGTGTGTGTGTGTGTGTGTGTGTGTGTGTGTGCGTGTGTTTGTTGGGGGGTGCTGGGGGTGTTAGTAGAGGTAAGAACAATTCCTGATGAAGACAGGAAGGTGGGAGGAAGCCTAGTAATGAGACCACATGGGTCAAAGTGTGATGGCACAGCCTGGCCTCCAGTGTCTCGACTGGGTACAGCTGTCATAGAACTGTCAGAGGGTCCAGGAGTGCACACCAGGTTGTAGAGTGTGTGTAGGAGTCTGTGCTAACTCCAGATCCCAAGTTTCTACGGGATTCTCCTCAGGCTGGGACCTGTGGCTGGGCAGGATGGATCCAAGGACTTTGTTAATAATAATTAGCAGCTTAGCCTGTCCTCCTTTCTCCTGCTCATGTACCTCTCCTGCCACCTTCCCTGGGGACAGCTGTGGACCCACTGAGTCTGCAGGCAAGAACCTGATACTGGATAGAGTTGCGTGGATATACGGAGGAGGCGGCCGGAGTCTGTCTCTGCTGCTAATAGCAAGGCCTGTGTGAGAGGGCAGATCATGGCCAGCCTTCCCCAGCTTGCAGACAGTCGACCTCAGATTTCCTTTCTTTTTTTGGCAGAATAGTATGAAATGAATCTAATAGGAAGTGAATAGTTACCAGCTTCTTGTGAACACTTTTGAGGTTGTAACCTAAAATGACTAAGGCAGGTCCAGACTTCGGTGGTGGTCCATGTTATTTGGTATAGGTGCAAACATGTCTCAGGTACTTGGATTTAATGAGGTGTGTATGGTGGCACCTAATCTGTCTGTGAGGGATGTGCTCCCTTGAGAGTTGCTCTTATCATTTTCCTTCATGTGTCTTCTTTGGAGCCAGCAGGAGTCATTTGTCCTCCTGGTTGGAGGTTTTGAAATTCTGTGTTGGGGGTGGGGCTGTCTGAGGGGTGCTTCCTGTGAAACAGTGGTGACTGTAGCAAACGAAGTCTGTGATTATATAATCATTTTGAATACATAAGAAGATGGCTCGTGGCAGGTCCTGCAAGGGCAGCCTGGAAACTGAACATCGTAGCTCCTTCGTGAGGGATTAAGTTGCACTGCAGTTGAATTCTGCAGCTGTCAGATTCTGCGCTGTACAGTAGTCAGCTGTAACCTCCAGGTGTAAACAGACCTTCCTCAGCATCATTGAACAGCGCTTTGAGGATCCAGACAGAGCTCTGTGGGATGCCGTCCATCAAAAAGTCATTTGCCGGGCCTTGTTTCTGGCTGTGATGTTTTACCCGCGGCTAGCAGGATCTGTAGAGCTGTGCCACAAGGAGAGGTGGAGGGTATTTGGGTTCATTTGGAGTCTGTTTTCAACAGTCTCCTTTGCTTTTCACCAGCTGAGACACATTTAGGGGCCTGGTGAAAACTTGCCTTTCAAACAGGACTAAAGTAACAGTTACTAAAGTAGTCCTTCATTTTGTAAAATAATTGTGGCTAATTTGGGGGCTATAACTCAGTGGTAAGATACTTCCCTAGCATGGATGAGCCTCTGGGTTAGATTTCAGGCACCGCCCCTGCCCCACCCTCATGCCCAGGGCTAATATTATAATGACTTAATCTTGGGATTTCTTAATAGGCTTTTGCAAAGGGACTTTTGTTGTTGTTGTGAATCTCAGTATCCTCAGCCTGTATCTCTCAGCCAAGAACATTCCTGACACATAGAAGGAATTTAATATGGCCATGACGGCAGAAGGAGGTAACATTGCCTGACCTGTTCAAGGCCGCACGGTTAGAAACTGGACGGGGTGGTGAGGGTTGGTAGACAAGCAGCAGAGATAATGGCTTGTCTGCAGAACCTTTTCACTGAAAATGATTTCGAAGGGGCTGGAGAGACAGTTCAGGGGCTCAGAGCACATACTGACCTTAATCGTCTGTGTTAGGTTCCCTACACCTACAGAAGAGTGGCTTATACAACTGCCTGTAGTTGGAGCTCCAGGGGGTCACACACTGCCTTCTGGACTCTACACATAATTAAAAAATAATAAAAATAAATTTTAAGAAAGGAAAAGATTTTGAAAACAAAAACAACTTAATCTTGTGTATGGAAGAATCCTAAGTTTTATAAAAGTACTTTTCTGGGGCTGGGGTAGTGATTCTCAACCTGTGGATTGTGACCCTTTTGCCGATGGAAGGATCCTTTCACAGGGGTTGCCTAAGGCCCTTGGAAAACACAGACATTTACATTATGATTCATAACAGTAGCAAAATTACAGTTATGACATAGCAATGAATATGATTTTATGGCTGGGGGTGTCACATTAACAGGAGGAACTGTATTGAAGGTACACGGGATTAGAAAGGTTGGGGACCACTGGGCTGGACAGACAGCTCAGTGGTTTAGAGCATCTGCTGTTCTTGCAGAGAGAGCATGTGTTTGGTTCCCAGTACCTATGTCAGGCAGCTCCTCTTGTAACTCCAGTTCTACAGCATAAATGCCCTTTCCTGGCCTCCCAAGGTCACCTGCCTGTGCATAGCACACATCCTCAAGCACATATACCCATACAGTAAACCTTTAAAAAAATATTTTCCCTTTTGCTGGGCGGTGGTGGCACATACCTTTAATGCCAGCACTTGGGAGGTAGAGGCAGGGTAGATCTCTGAGTTCAAGGCCAGCCTGGTCTACAGAGTGAGTTCCAGAATAGCCAGGGCTACACAGAGAAAACCTGTTTAGAAAAACAAAATAAAAACCTAATATTTCTAGAAAAACAAACACACTTTTATATATTTTAAGTGTCAAAAGTCAAAAGCAATTAGTGAGAAAAAACTTAGAACAATTTATATATTTTATAAACACTACTTCATGAGTTTGAAAGTTTGTCTATTTTAGTTACTTATTTTTAAGAATTGTTTCACTAATTGTTTTAATTTTAAAATAATATACACATACTTAAAATAATTGTATGTCTGTGTATATACCTGAGTGTGTGTATGTGCACCACATGCATGCAGGAACCTTTGGAGATCAGAAGGGGCGTTGGATCCCCTAGAACTAGAGTTACAAAAGATACAAATGATAGTTAGCCACTGTGTGAGTGTTGAGAACTGACTGGGTCCTGGGTAAGAACAGTAAGTGCCCTTCACTGCTGAGTCATTTCTCTGTCCACCCTGTCTGTCTGTCTGAGTGTATATATAATATATATAATATATTATATAATATATATATTATATATATATATATATATATATGTGTGTGTGTGTGTGTGTGTGTCTGTGTGTCTGTGTGTGTATCTGTATATATAATGTCTATAAGGAGTAGGTCTGAATAAAAGTAATTTTAACTATGTAATAGGAAAGCCAGAAATGAAATGACTTTAGGAATGAGAAGGTTATGTTGCTGTCTAAAATATATCCATATAATGCAGTTTATAACTCCACCTATAATACATTGATTTATTCAGAATCGTCTGTGGAACACTATGATAGTTTGGATAAGAAATGTCCCTCATTGGCTCAGGAATTTAAGCACTTGGTCCTCAGTTGGTGGCACTGTTTGGGGGTGGTGATGCAGCCTTCCTGGAGGAAGTGTGTCACTGGGAATTTATAGCTCTCTTTATCTCCAGTTCCCTCTCTCTACTTCATGTCTGTGGTTGGAGATGTGATCTCTTTGCTTCCTGCTCTGGTCACTATGCCTGCAGCTGTCACATCACTCCTGTGTCATGATGGGCTCTTAGCCCTCTGAAACCCTAAGCCAAAATAAACCATCTTTTCTGTAAATTGTTGTTGGTCACAGTGTTTTTTTATTTCTTATTTTTTTAAATTTGCTTTATATGTATGGATATTTTCCCTGGATGCTCAGATATGTGCACCACACGCATGCCTGCTGGGATGGATCCCCAGGAACTGGGGTTGCAGACAGTTGTGAGTGCTGCATGTCATGTGGGTGCTGGGAATTGAACCTGGATCCTCTAGAGGAGCAGCCAGTGTTCTTAACCTCTGGGCCATCTCTCCAGCCCCCAGTCATGGTGTTTTATCAGAGCAACAGAAAAGTAACTAGTACACACACCACGTAAATTTAGGTACAAAAGTATTACTATTTGTCCAGCAGTGTTTATTTTATATTATTTAAGAGGCGATATCTTGCTATTTTGTTTGCCCAGAGTAACTTCCAACTGCTGGGTTCAAATAATCCTACTGCATCTGTTTCCTGAATAGCTGGGTCTGTTGGTACATGCCACTGTGACTGGCAAGACAGAAGTCTCAAAACACTCTTGACATCAGTAAAATCCTTGCTTATACCTGCAGCATTTGTATAGGTATAAATTACAGTCATATATCTGCTTAGTGACAAGCTGTTTGCATTTAAGATCTGCAAAAATAGCAACAAAAGAATGAGGCAAATAAACACAATTAGAAGTTACAATATTTTTTGGATACCGTTGGAGATCACCTCCCACCCTCTACTTTGGAGACGTCTGGTTGAGAATGACAGTAATACAGAAGAGGAAGCACACAGCACTCTTTGAGGGAGGCTTTGCTAGTTTCTGGAGTGGTGTGTGGATGAGAAGTTGACAAGAGATGTCAAGCAGATTGAGAGTAGGCTGGGTGGGTGGGGGTAAAGCAGAAAGTTGGGGTATAACCCCCCCCCCACCATCTGTGCAAGAGTGTTGCTAAGGTACCATGAACCAAATTCCTAAGGATTAAAGCTGTCAGAATGGTCAGATCACTTTCTGATCGCTGGGAATGCCGGACACTGGACCGCAGAGTATAGTTCATACACAGGGCATTCAGAATGGCCTTTAGTTTGGGGGGGTCTTTCAGTTCTTTGATAAGAATAGGTTTGGAAGGAGTGATAAAGAAACCAAGTTAACCATTGGGAAGTGGACATAAGGCGAAAGCATTAGTCTCAGGTTTGGTGAATTTTGAGTGGACAGGACATGCTTACTCTTTTGTGGAATATCTGCTGGTCAATTACTAATGATCTACAGTCTTCTTATAACAAAGGTTTTTGAGATTGTGTGTTTTAGTTACTTTTGTATTGTGATAAAACACCATCAAGACAAGTTATAGAAAGAAGGGTTGAACGTACAGATCCAGGTTAGGGTCCACCATCACAGAGCGAAGGCATGTTGCCAGAAGTGGTAAGCTTAGACTTGAAAAGCAAGTGTAGTACTTTAAGACCTTCTCCCCAGGGACATATTTTCTTCAGTAAGGCCACACCTATGTATACCCTATGTATATCCAAACAGTGTTACTAACTGGGGGCCAAGTAGTTAAACATTTGAGCCTATGGGGACATTCTCATCCAGATCAAACCACCACACCAAAAACTCTGGCATGACCAGAGACACCAAAGGAATCTGTCTCCTGTGACTTGGGGAAAATCCTGTATGTACCGGAAACCACCTTAGACCAAGTGTGGTCAGCATGTGGCATGATGGATGTCTCATTAGCTGATTATCCGTAGTTTGCTGTTGGGGATTGGGTGTGACTTGAAATAAGTTGGTGATTTCAGGCAGGTTTGGAATTCAGAGTATTGTTATTAAAAGGAATAAAAGCAGGCGGAGGTGGTAAATGACAGATTGCCCAAAGCCCCACTCTCCTTTGAAAGGATTTAGAACAGTGTACTTGGATCTGAAAAGAAAGAGGGATTTTGACAGCATTTCAGTAGCTGCGGGGGTTTTAGAGACTATCCACAAATAAGGTATTTAAGCATTATTTGAGTCAGTCCAGCAGAAGTATTTCACAGCTGACGAGAAAAGGAAATGGGGGTACAGGTAGGGGCAAATATTCAATAATCAATGGCAGTTGCAAATACGCCTTCCTTTCCTCCAGGAACTTCCTGAAGGATGGACTATGCAGAGCTTATAAGAGAGAACTAGCTAACTTTATTACTAGGTAGGTAGTTGGTGTGTTTGTGGCTTAGGTTGGGGAACTATGACACAGTAGTTGAGAAATCTCAAAGGTGGCAGATGTAGAAACCGATAAAATTAGCGTGGGATTGTTAGGTGGCCTTGAGTGAAAAGGCCTGCCTCACTGAAAGGTTGAGTCAGGGACAATTTATGCTGATTCCCAGTGGGACAGTGCAAGCATGTAGAGCCTCAGTCTTTGAAGGGGAGGCCCTGAGAGCCCCGCAGGGGCCTGGTCTCATCATGTCTGTACAGTAAAGAAAGACTTCAATTTACAGATTATAATCTGCCAAATCCTATTTCAAGGAAGGGGATGGCATTAAGGCTTGAGTGCTTGTAGAAATGAAGGGCTTAAGAAAAGATCCGTGAGTGCTGTCTGGCAGGTCATTTGTTCCTACCAGGCCTCCATTCTTTCAGGCCAAAATGGAAGAAAGGCTTATTGGAGTAATCTTCGAACCCCCTGCTGTGTCCTGAGTGGATGTATCCATTCTGAATAGATGAGGAGGGAAGAGGACTGAGCACTGCCTGCTTAATTTAGCTGCCCTCTCTGTGTGTTCCCGCTGCTCTATGTGCTGCAGCTCTGCAGATCTGTTTCCCTTGCTCCCTGTGATACCCGGGAGGTCAGGCTGCCACTGGTCCTATTTCACAAGCGCAGATGAGTTCACTAGTGACTGGCTGGCTGGGCCACATTGACACGTGGTCATACTGCTCATAATGAGGGTATTAGTGATTGTCAGTATTGACTGAGGGGTTTTGTTTTTTAATTCAGTGTTTTGGGGACTAGAATTATTCTAATTTTTTTCTGTTTTCTCACAGATGGCTACAAAGTCAAATAAATGTAAAACAATTTATTTTTATTTATGTTTGCAGTGTTGGGGCGAAACCTGAGTCCTGTTCACGGCCGGCAAGTATTCTGCCGCTGAGATACACTCTCAGACCAAAGTCAAAATTTTAAAAGGTGGCAAGACCTTGAATGCTCCCTTATACTCATTTTTTTGTGGGGTGATGGTAGAGGGACAGTAAATCCTACTCTAGTTTTCCCTTTTGAAGTTCTGAAACAGTTCTGATAGTTTAAAAAAAAAAAGGGTGAGGGAGGGAAAAGGCACATTGAATTTAAATTGTACTTTTAAAAGTTTCAAGCGAATAGAGATATAGTTTCGCAATGTGTCTTAATTTTTGAAGATTGTTATTTTAATTATGTTGTCTTGGTTAGTTTTTTGTTACAATAACAAAATACTCAAGACTGGGGAGCTTATAAAATAAGTTTATTCGACTCACGGTCCCTAGAGGCTAGTCGCTAAGAGCATCGCTTTAAGGATCTGCTTGGCACCTGGCAAGGGCTCTTTTGCAGCATCACAACATAGCAAAGGATGGGGCTGGAGATACAGCAGAGTTTAGGGCACTGGCTGCTCTTGCAGAGGATCTGGGTTTGGTTCCCAGCATCCACACCAGGCAGCTCATACTTAGTTATAACTTCACTCTCAGGAGATTCAGTGCTCTCTTCTGGCCTCTGCAGGCAGTGCAAACATATGGTGCACATATAGAGTGCACATAAGCAGGCTCGTGTACATACATACATACATACATACATACATACATGTAAATCAGAATAAACCTTTTAAGAAAATAGTGAAGAGTATCTCATGCTAGGTAAAGCAAGTTTGCCAGTTTGGATGCTCTTCCTCCTACGTTTGTTTGTTTGTTTGTTTGTTTGTTTTTGATAAGGTTTCTCTGTATAGCCCTGGCTATCTAGGAACTCACTCTGTGGACCAGGTTAGCTTTGAACTCAGAGATCCATCTGCCTCTCCCTCCCAAAGGCTTGCACCACCACCACTAGACATCTCTTTTGTTTTTATAAGGAGCTCTCAAATGCTGTCATGAAGTCTCCACCCCGAGGACCTCATCTAAACCTATTTTAGTTTCCAGAAACCTCTTCTCCAAATGACATTAGCATATGGATTCTGGGATTAAGTTTCCCAACACAGCCTTCGGAGGACACATGTAAGTTCTGTGTGTACTAGGCTTCCCCAGCCAGGCGAGTTCTGGTATAGGGAGGCTGGTCACTGCCCATGTTGGACATCAGTGTGCCTTTCTGTGGAGGCCGTGCTCACAGAGCCACAAGCTGTACCAGGACTTGCCATGGGTGCTTGAGGAGAAAGCGTGGCAGCCACAGAGGGACACGCTTCCTCCCACCTCTCAGTTTTTCTTCCCAAGTTTCATGAATTAGTAAGTTACCAAGGCTTCTAGAAGTTAGGATCCAAGAAAGAGACCCAGATGGTGAGCTGGAGGGATCCTCTCTGTATGAAAGAAAGAGGAACCAGACCAACTCCAGTTCCCTGTAACAGATACTCTTCTATTTCCCAAAGCCAACAACATTCTGGGTAAATGTTGTCTTGTATGTTAGATACAAGCTTTTGAAAAGTGAAGTCGGATTAAAACAGCCATATTAAACCCTTCACCCCATCACTGTTATCAAGGCTAATGCTGCTATGGTTTGATTAGTATAAGTCAAAGTGAATATTCTGGTAAGTCTTAGTATTTAGGAAAGCTATTGGTACCAAGGACGCATGCTGCTGTGGTGTCCTGCTTACCTAGCACATGTGAGGTCCTGGATTTGATCTCAGACACTAGGAAAGAAAGTCATTATGTGTGGTTGTGCTGATGGTAATGTCTCTCTGTACCTGTCTGCAAACACATGCTTTGAGGACATTAAACTACCTTGACATTTCCTGACGTGATGTTGATGAAGCCTCCACCGAGTCAGAGACCTAGTTTTAAGGTGCTTTCTTTCATTCATTTTTTTCCCTAGTATGAATGGAAAATATTAGAATTCAAATATATTATGGACAACTGGTTTGTCAATTTCTGAAGCAACATTTTTATCCAGCAGCAAGCAGAGCAAGTTTGCTCAACTAAATTATTCATAAGAATTACAAAACTTGTCATTTAGAATGGATGTTAGAATATTCAGGTCATTTAGAAGACTGTGGTTAAAAATAAAGTGACCCAAATATATAGCTCTAGTTTTTTTTTTTTTTAAGGCAAGTTTAAACTTTTAATTTCTGTTTGACATTGGTCCTAACTCTGTCTCGTGAGGAATGTCAGTGGCTAGCCTATCAGTGTTTGAATAAAAACCAATTCTTGGGCTGGTGTTGCTTTCTCTGTAGCCAGGTTGTGCGTGCCGTAGCTAGGCTGTAGGCATGAGGAATTGTGTATGTGAGTGGCAGAGAAACCAGAAGTCATGAGCAAATCATTCCCCAGGAAAAAACTGGAAACAATTTATTACTTGTTCTGATCACTCCTTTTGTACTTAAAAGAGGAAGCAGTTGAAATATGAACTTGTCCCAGTCTGCTTTCGGGTGCTAACTGGAGCATAAAATGTTGAAAATCAATTATGTATTTAGGGAGATGAAACAGGCTGACATATTGAAGGCATGCTATATTGTTTGGTGGACAAATCAGGGCATTACATCATCTTCCTGCAGTAACAGGGTGTCCCGAGAGGGAAAGACAGGATACCCCATCCTAGTGGGTTTAACTTCACAGACTTTCTGTTGATGTTGGGGAAAAGAAAATCCTGTTTTAAAAATGGGCTTAGTTTTGATTAATAAGCAAAACATTTGGTACTTTTGTTTTAATCCATAATTTTTCATGGTTTATAGTGATGTGGTAAACAGCAGAGCCCTATTTGTTGTCCATGGTAATGAGGTGGTGAGATCTTTGCAGGAAAGGGCAGAGAGTGAGATTTCTCCTGTAGCCCCACAGAAACTGAAGCTGTGCCTGCAACTGCGCTGATACTTGTGAATCTGGGATGCCCTGTCCGTTGTCTTCACCGTCCTGTGATGGGAGGACCACCTAAGGTTTGGGTCACATAGATGCTGTATTAGTACAGTCATACACATCACTTTGCCAGCTGGAGCTAAGACCCAAGGCCTGCAAGCCCGTGGCTACAACTCAGTGCCACAAAACTGTGTGCCTTCACCACAGAAAGTTATTGTCTTAGATGTGGAAGACTGAGCTCCGAGATGGAGGTGTGGGCAGAGTTGTTTCCCTCTGAGGCCTGGAGAAAGAAGAAAGATCTGCTCCAAGCCTCTCTGTTTGTTTAGGTGACCACTCTTCCTGTGCCTATCCCATTGGATAGGCCAATGTGATCTAATCACATTGGATCAGGCCACTGTAACAACCGCCTGACCACCACCAGCTATATCAGTTCTCTCTCTAAATAAGGTCCTGTGCCTTAGGGCTTCAGCATTCACAGTGGGAAGGACCTGCCAGCCCCAGTGGCAGGGCTCTGGGCTCACTCTCCTGTTGTTCTTTGCTTCTCCTCATTGTTTAGCAAACATTTGGTAACATTTACAGCTTGGGCAAGAAGGCCAGATTTGTCCTCAAAAAACCCGATCTCCTAGTCTTTATTTTTGTCCATGCTGACTGGTAGATGGGTGTCATATCTTAGGTGGCAGTAATTTTGCTTGAAGCTAGCTTTCTTTTTTTTTTTTTAAATGAATTTTAAACATTTGTCTTTTCCCTGTTTGATCTGTTGAGTAGAAAAATACCTATCATTTGATGTACACATTGGTTTTAAAGAGGATAAATTGGGTCCTTTGTGATAGTTTTCCATTTAGTCTGTCTGCATCTTTTAGATTTTATTTATTTATTTATTTATTTATTTATTTATTTATTTATTTATTTATGTTCTGTGTCCTCACAGAGGAAAATGATCACTGTTTCAAGATTTTTTCTATAGAATATGCAGCTACATAGGATCTCGGTGCCTTCAGACCAGGCAGCCATGGAATGAAGGTGCCGTGTGGTTCTCACCAAGACAGATAGGTATTCACTGTGCTATATTTAGAAGATAAACGGTGTGCCACATCATTTGAATTTTACTAGTATTTAAAGGAATCATTTACGCCGCAAAGGCACTGATTTATTTAAGAAATTCCTGTGTGCAGAGAAGTGTTTCCTTGGAGTCTGCCTGATTCGAGATTATAAAATCACGGGCAGTGATTCCCCTTGTCAGTGTGAAGAAATAAATGTGGCACACCAGGCTTGATGGCACACTCAGGTGGCAGAAGGAAGTCAGACTACAGAGCAAGTTCCAGAACAGCTAGAGAAACAGTAACTTGGGAAGAGAGAGAGGGAGGGAGGGAGGGAGGAATGGGGGAGAGGGAGAGAGAGATACAGAGATATGAATGTTTTCAGAGCCTGGTATGGTAGTGTATACTTTACTCCCAGCATTTGGGAGAGAAAGGCAGGTGATGTATGTGAGTTCAAGACTAGCCTAGGCTACATAGCCAGTTTCAAGCCAGTCAAAACTACAAGTAAAGTCCTGTCTGTCCTCTACCCCCACCTCCCAAGAACAGATTTGTGGTGGATTCAGGTTGGAAAATTGTGGATATATATCATGTATACAGAATATAACTGGTTTATGTATGTGAGCAAACTCTAGTTTTCAAAGTAATTCTACATTTGCTTTTATTTGACTTGTTTGTTTATTAGAAAGATTAGCATGTAGAAGTTTAAAGACCTTGGGCATGGTAGCACTTGGGAAGCTGAGGTGGGAGAATCACAAATTCTAAGCCAGCTTGAGTAGACCTTGTGTAAGGCAAAGCAAAAAATCCTACCCCTAATTTGGGTGATTTGCAACTGTCCTTGTATTTGCTTACAACTATCTTTTGAATATTATCATAGAAAAGGCATGGATCAAAACTTTATGTCTGGTTTGCTCAGCGTCTCGCAGTTCCGAGCACCAGTTATGTAGTACCTGGCAGGAAGCCCTCCTTTCTGTGTATTTGTTGAGAGAAAACATAACAGCCTGCTGCTGAGACACTAAAAGTTGGTCTTACCTCATATGGTGTCTGCTATAGACTCCTTCCCACGACAACCTGGATCCAAAGGAAAGGCTTTGTTGTGAAATACAGCTGTTAAAGTACTTAGTACTGCTTCCCTCAAAACTATTACAGGATATGTGGCATGTGGTTTTTGAGACCGTAAATTTATAGTTCACTTGAGTATCTTAGGAATTATAATACCTTAATGTCAGCAAATTGCTGCAGATCAAATTATACAGACCAGAGTTATTCTTTTTTTCTTTTTAATTATGAGGTGTGATAGCACACACCTTTAATCCTAGCACTCAGAGGCAGAGGCAGGAAAATCTTTGTGAATTAGGGGATAACCTAATCTATGTAGCAATTTCCAGACCAGTCAAGGCTTACATAGTAAGACCCTGTCTCGAAAAAAACAAAACAAAAACAAAAAAAACCCATCAAACAAAACAAACAAAAGCAAACAAAAAAAACCCAAAGAAACAAAAAAAAGCAAACCCAAAAGCAAAATGAATTCTGGGTGTGGTGTGGTGATACCTGCCTGGAACATATCTCGGAACAAAACAACAGCAAAATAAATAAATAAAACCAAAGCATTATGGTGAAATAGATACAGCACAAAGGTCGTGTTTTAATCCTTTCCAGGTTATTTGATGTCACGAAATGAGTCTGTGTTTTTATTCGCACCGCCGTCCATCTCTAGGATTTTCCCACTAGCTCAAGGATAAGTTTTTTGTTTTTGTTTTTGTTTTTTTTATCCTTTAAACAATAGTTCCTCACTGACCTACCCCCAGTGCCTGTAACCTCTATCTACTTTGAAGCTGTGTGGATTTGCTGAGTCTAGGTACCTCATGCAGTGGAGTCTTGCATTTGTCCCTTCGTGTCTGGCGCCCCTAGTTATCCTTAAGTTGTATCTGTACAGCTTTCACCATAGGCACTTGCTTTTTAAATCATAAAATAATTTGGCAGGTCACTGTGGAATATTAAAGTTTCGAGACAGAAATTTGAAACCCACGCCTTCAGGGCCAGAAGGTAGTAGCATCTGATATTTATGGGGCAGTCACTGCCTATCAGACCCAGCTCCAAGCTCTTTGTAGGTAATAACACCTCTAACCCTCACAGCAGCCGGGTGAGGAAGAGACAATCAGTAATATTCCAGTTTTAACTACAGGACACTGAAGTTGGAAATATGAACCATGTCCTTCAGATAATGACCTGGCTTGTATGTGACAGATAGGGCTTCTAGCTCCATTGCCTGTAGTGCTGTGACAGTGCTGGGCTGCAGCAGGCAGGACAGTGGGAAGCCAGGCAAGGCAGCCCTGGAGGGCTTCTGATCCTCTGTCCTGGTACAGGGGTAGAGGATGCTGTGCAAGGACCCTCCATGTTGCTGAGAGGAGAGACAGGCATGGTACTTGTGGCCCTTGCACATTTTCAACAGAAGCTGGAAACCCTTTCCCACTTCTGACCTCCTAATTGCTAAGCATGGACAGCCTAACTCTGCTAAAGACAAAACAAAGCATGCTGCCAGACAGCATATCTGGGGCCCACTAGGCTGAGGCTTTTTCGCCAGAGGTTTCAGATAACCTTTCCTTATCCAGAACCTAGGACAGTTTGCACCCCCAGGGTGCTTGTGTTGCTGAGCTCTAGGGGGAGAGAATCTGACTGCTCCCTGCTCCCTCCGCTGCAACTTAGATATAGCAATTTCCAGTAAATGTGTTGAATGATGATTCTTCACAGCAATCATGGTTCCTTCCCAAGTGCTGCCAAGAGTTCACTGAAAGTCTAATTTAAAACAAAACAAAGCCGGTCGTTTTTGAGAGGCTCCTATCCTTTCATGTAGAGCTTCATAATTTATTGTTTCATTCGGCTTCTTAGCAGTGCTGATTAAAAAAGGACTTTAAAGTGGTTTTTTTTTTCCCCTGCTCTTTTAGAAAAAGCGTACCTCACCAAAGAGACTCAAATGTATGCAGTGTGCAATGCCTCTAAACCGAAATATCATTTTACAACTAGCTGCTAGCTTTCATGACATGGTTACTACAAGCCTACTACGTTAAGGGTTTCACATGCCTTATTTCTTTCATTGTGGACTCCACCAGTTAAGAGTTTTTGCAAATTTATATTGAATACTAGAATGGGAAGGATTTGGGCATGTGTACTTGAATCTATTGAGTTTGCATCTGAAACTGTTCAGGGTCCACTGATCTAAAAGACCAGTCCAAGGTCATTCAGACGACATCTGGCCGTCAGAATCCCTACTGCCTGTATAGCCACATAGACTTTGTTCAGGTGTAATTACACGTTCTCACGTCAACAGCTTCAGAGCCACCAGCCATGTCTAGATATTATGAATGGCTATATCTTGGTCCATTCGTGTTACTATACAAAATAATGAAGGCTGGGTAATTTTTAAGGATGAAACTGAGGAGTTTATTGCTTACTGTTCTGATGCTCAGTTAACCTATAACTCTGGTGCTCGCTGTCTGGTTCGGGATGCTTTCTGATTTTAAGATGATGGCTTGTTGCTCCGTTTCAGATGTTGGGAAATGGAAAGGCAAGGGGGGCATTAGGGAACTCCTTCAACTCTTTAATGAGGGCCCTAAATCAGAGACCCAATGGCTTAATCCCTTCCTCGCAGGCACAACTTCTAAAGTAGTATCCTCCTTTATCCTCAGGGCTCCCTTGTTTTCAAGAGAAGCCTATTCATGTGTAACTTCCCAGTACTGTCTGAAACTTGAGTGCATGTCTGAAGCACGGGAGAAGGCTGAACCCTGTGTATATACTATGCTTTCCTCCTATCCAGAGACCTAGAGTAACAAAGCTTAATTGACACATTAAGCACAGGAGAGACCAACAGTGACTAATAATAAAACAAGTAAGCGTAGGCTAGCAGTGTAACCGCAGCTCTGAGTATGCAGACAGCGATCAAAAGACTAATAGGCAGACAGCATCTGTCTCAGGGTTGTGCTGGGTAGGGGTCATTCACATTCTGAAAGGGTGATAAATGGTTGTATCATGCCACTCAGTGCTGATGCTGGCCTCATGCACACTACACACACACACACACACACACACACACACACACACACACCCCTAGCCCTGTTTTAACTGGCCATGGTGGCTCATATCCATAAGCCTAGCAGTCTGAAAGTCAAGACAGGAAGGAGGACTGAAGTTCAACCCTTCCTTACATAATGAACTTGGGGCTAGCCTGGGCTATAAGAGACCCTGCCTCTCAATTTTTTTTGTTTTTAAATGTAAAAGTCTATGAGTTAGAATTTTCCATTTAATCCTTTTGGATCATAGTTGACAAAGGATAAATGAAACTATGGACTAGAGGGGGTCCTGTAGTGTATATTGTCTTTGTGCCACCATGTGAGTTTAAGAGATACACACACATTAGAACCACACTACTCTGCTAGTAGTCATGTGACTTGCTTCTCTGCCTTTTGGCTAAGATAAGGTGGAGTATTAAGGTGGATTTTGATTATATATTGTTCCCTTATACGGTGCTTTGAATTTGGCATTTGCTGTGGTTAAGAAAAGAGGTCCAGCCAGGTGGTGGTGCCTTCAATCCAAGCACTTGGGAGTCAGAGGAAGGTAGATCTCTGAGTTCAAGGCCAGCCTAGCCTACAGACTGAGTTCCAGGACAGCCAAGGCAACACAGAGAAACCCTGTCTCAACCCACCACATCCTACCCCCCACCCCCAAAGAGAGCGGTCCAAGCCCACATCTCATTAACTTGTGACCCTCAGGTAATATTTAAAATGAGAATATAAGGATAATTTCTAACCTAAAACAAGCAGTTCCCATAGTAACGGAGTAGTAATCATTTCGTTCATCGGAAACTGGACTTTTGACCGACATTTTGGTAGATGTGAGCGGGTTCAAAGCTCGGCAATGGGGAGGCGGGAGGCAAGGCTTGTATCCTTTCCATTCATCAGAAAATCACTTTGCTTTTAAAGAAGTTATCTTCCTAAAGCTGGTTATGGTAGCACCTGCTTTTAATCCCAGCTCTTGGGAACTAGAGGCAGGAGAATCCGGAGTATATGGCCTGCATCAGCTACACTTCGAGTTTAAGGGCAGCCTGGGTTACAAGACCCTGCCTCAAAAAAACAAAAGTAGGTGGAAGGAGGATGGGGAGAATAGCTAGGGGGTACAAGTGCTGGCTGGCAAGACTGGTAACCTAAGCTGAATGCCTTGGGCCAGCATTGAGGAAGGAGAGAACCAATCCCCAGGCCTCCATACATGGTGTCACACACACGCACGGGCACACACAGGCACACACACACACACACACACACACACACACACACGGGTACGCACGCATGTGTTCAAACACACACATACAATAAACAAATTTAAAAAGGTTATTTTCTTGAAGACAAGACCAATCTACCTTTTGTAGATACTTTTAAAATCATGGAAAGGTAACTTGATTTGCAAATTTAATGTAGACATTTAAAACAAGATCATTTTAAATGAAAATTATTGTTATTATTACTGAGTGTGTATGCATGTGTGTGCACAAGGCGTGTTTGGATGTGCATGCTGTGGTATGCATATGGAGGTCAGAGGGACAACTCGGTAGGAGTGGATTCTTTCTTTTTTGTTTTTTTTTTTTTTAAACCTGAGATTTCCAGGCTTGCGTGGCAAGTGCCTCTACCCACTGAGCCATCCCCGTGAACCAAGATAATTAATTTAAGTTGAACAGAAGACAGCTGAGTTTAAAATAGAAGGAATGGCTGAACTTGAGAAAACTTTCTTGACTCAGCGTTTTTTTCACAGATTGCTATGAAGGTTGGAAAAACTTCTAATGCCCCTCAGGTTTTGATGGGAATCATAGCCTGATAAACCAGTGATGTAGTGCAAATATTGTCATTGTGATCATTTAGTACAGCCGACCTACCACAGTAGCTGCCGTTGTTGTACTGTTGCTTTTCAGCTAGCATCTTCATTATCCTGTTATAACCTCCCAAGAGCTAGCTGTACTGGGATTATATAGCTCCGGTATGCGGGCTCCCCGCTGCCTTTAATGTACTCAGAACACTTCAGTAACCTTTTGGTGAGGAAAGTCATCCAACGCAAGCCCGTTTTGTAATGGAATGTTGAGTGTCTCCTGTAGACCCGCAGGTGAGTATTTAGTAGACACAATCGGATGCAAAAATATAAAACACGATACCTATAAACACTGGCAATGCTGTGTGCTGGGTGCTTGCTGACCTCATGAGCGTGTGACAGGAAGCTGTGGGTCTCAGCACTGCCCGGCATGGAGAGAACACATTCTGTGAGCCTGGGAAAGAGGCCAAATCTAACTCCAACCATGGTTTCTTCTTAATTTGTATCAATTTCACACCATCGTGTAGTGGGAACGTTCCCAAATCATATCATCATAAGTCAGCGACTGCATATATGAAAAAAAAAATGGAAGCACCCTGGACCACTTCGTGATGATTTCGTACAACCTGAAAGGCCTCCTTATCCATTGGCAAGACAGTTGTTGTCTGTAATAACTCCAGGCTAGCTAGGCCTTGTTTGTGTTTCAAATATTTATCAGGTGACATACTATATACCACATCCTGGGTATGTGATAATAAAACAAATGAAGCTCCCTTCCTTGTTCACAGTCTAGGAGGACAGATGGCTTTCCATGCAAATAGAAGATAATGTCACAGGAGCTCCAGAGCGAGGGGAATGAGATTTAGTGAGAGCACATGGCAAAGGAAGCAAGCCTGCTCTTTGTAGTGGGTCGTCTTTGTAGTGTAGGCTTCGTAGCATATCGTTGGTTGTCAGGGAGCGAGCAGGAGCTGTCAAGGAGGAATGAGCATATTCCAGATGCAGCACAAGGGTCTGTGAAGTTTGGTGAAGTGGCTAGGATTGGGGTAGCAAACTTATGCCAGAGATTTAAAAAGTCAATACTGGAGTTACCACAAACCTCTAAATCACGAGGCATATAACTAAGTCTGTGTAAATAGTCACTGGTCAGCTTCAGGCATCAACATTTTTATTGAGCTTATATGCAGTCTTGTTTGGATGTTTTGAGTAATTTATTTATTTTTTTCTTGCCTGTTTGGCGTGAACGTTGTGAAGCTTGATCTGCAGTCACTTTCTCTGTGACCATGTTTGGTTTATAGCTAATTGCATATACCATGATGGTCCCATAGGACTATAATGGTACTGAAAAAATAGTCCTTTTGTTCAGTAATCCGTCATAGCTGGTAAGTAGTACAGTGCACCTCATATGTCTGTGGTGATACTGATACAGAAACATAAAAGCTCATGGGGACTCTGCATATGTGCAGCATACTGTTTTATAGGAAACTTTAATATTAGAAAAGGAGTGTTCGATTTATAAAGACATTTCTGTGATGCAGTATACTGTGTCATGCCTGTAGCAGCCTTCTGTACCTTGCCTTTAGCACATCTCATGGTTGAACAGTTTGACTAGGTTTCTCTAAACACACCCTGCTGATTGCACAGCTATGAAATTGCCTTGCAATGTGTTTCTCAGGCTGTGATCTTGCGATAAGAGTACCTAAGAGGTGGTCCGTTGAAAACTACCAGTGTGTATTATATTATTATAAGCAACTGTCTTCATGCTGCTTAGATCTTGTCATAGTTAGGGCGTTATTGCTGTGAACAGACATCATGACCGTAGCAGCTCTTATAAAGGACAACATTTAACTGGGGTTGGCTTACAGTTTCAGGGGTTCAGTCCATTATTATTGTGGCGGGAAGAATGGCAGCGTCCAGGCAGTCATGGTGTTAGAGAAGGAGCTGAGAGTTCTGCATCTTGATCTACAGGCACCCAGAAAGAGACTGGATATTTTACACTGGGCATAGCTTGAGCATTTATGGCCTCAAAGACCCTCCACGGTGACACACCTCCTCTGACAAGGCCACACCTCCCTCAGCATTCAAACAGGTGAATCTATCCAGGCCAGACCTATTCAAACCACCACGGATCTCTAGACTTACTCTTCCTGTATAACTGCAACTTTGTAACCTTTGGCTTGTGTCTTTCTCCTTTCTACACCCCAGCAATTTAAAACAAGTCTTTTACCTTGTGATTTTACTTATAAATAGTATTCATTTCCAATGGATAAGGCTTCCTATCCCTGTGCTATGGGCATGGTGGAATGAGAACGACCCCCTGGTGCTCATCCCTAGCCCCGATTTCCTTGGCTATAATGAAATACCTGGGATAACCACCCTAAAGGAAACAAGGACTTATTTGGCCACCATTGTGGAGGTTACGGACAAGAATAAGTTACAGGGTTCTGAAGAGGCAGCCCACCATGGCAGAAGCTAGAATTCTCACCTCATGGCCAGGAAGCTGAAAAGAGGCTGGGCTCCCACAGTTCTCACTGGCATGCACCCAGTGTCTTAAAGAGTCCCCAGCATGACCTCACTGTGGAAAGGTTCCACCACCTTCTGTCAGCACCATCTTGAGGACCAAGACACGGACCACTGGGACGTTTCAGATCCTAACTATAGCACATCGTCTAAAAGATTCATTTAATCTGTAGAACAGATTTTCATGAATATAACTGTGGGGGTTTGAATATGCTTGGCCTATAGGGAATGGTAGTGTTGGAGGCGTGGCCTTGTTGGAGGAAGTGTGTCACCCTGGGGGTGGGTTTTGAGACTCTTCCTTGCTCCTTGCAAGATAGTCTTCTGTTTGCTTTTGGAACAAGATGTAGAAAGAACTCGCAGCTCCTCTAGTACCATGCTTCCTGCCCTGATGATAATGGACTGAACCTCAGAACCTGTAAGCCAGCCCCAATTAAATGTTGTCCTTTATAAGTTGCCTTGGGCCTGAGAAAGCCAGAGCCGGTTTGCAGGCAACTCAGTAGTGGTCGTGCTCCCAATACATCGCAATCATGTCTATTATGTCCTATAATGGAGGGGCCGTCATGGCCATGAAAGGAAAGAACTGTGTGACCATCGCTGCAGACAGGCGTTTCGGGATCCAGGCCCAGATGGTGACCACGGACTTCCAGAAGATCTTTCCCATGGGTGACAGGCTCTACATAGGCCTGGCCGGCCTGGCCACTGACGTCCAGACAGTTGCCCAGCGTCTCAAGTTCCGACGGAACCTGTATGAGCTGAAGGAAGGTCGGCAGATCAAGCCTTACACCCTCATGAGCATGGTGGCCAACCTCTTGTATGAGAAACGGTTTGGTCCCTACTACACAGAGCCTGTCATTGCTGGCCTGGACCCGAAGACCTTTAAGCCCTTCATTTGCTCTCTGGACCTCATTGGCTGTCCCATGGTGACGGACGACTTTGTAGTCAGTGGTATCTGCTCCGAACAGATGTACGGGATGTGTGAGTCTCTCTGGGAGCCCAACATGGATCCAGAGCACCTGTTTGAAACCATTTCCCAGGCCATGCTGAACGCTGTGGACCGGGATGCCGTCTCAGGCATGGGCATTGTTGTCCACATCATTGAGAAAGACAAGATCACTACCAGAACGCTGAAGGCCCGGATGGACTAACCTGTGCTCTAGATGGACTAACCTGTGCTCTGGTCCCATCTCCCTTTTGTTGTTTTTCTTTTTAATAAAATTGCCTTTCTTTCAAAAAAAAAAAAAATAAGTTGCCTTGGTTATGGTGTCTCTTCACAGCAATGGAAACCCTAACTAAGACAATGGCTTTTATTTTACTAGCATGTTTGTCTATGACTGTATTCTCTTTACAAGTATTTTAAAGTCTACTTGGTGTTCTTCAAATCATTTTTTACCAGTAGAATGGTTTCAGGGGGAGGTGTTTACATAGGAGCCTTATTGCTTATCTGTCATGTAGTATTGTCTTATTGCTTATCTGTCATATAGTATTGTGTGTGTGTGTGTGTGTGCGCGCGCGCGTGCGTGCCTCGACACCCCTCAAACCCTCTTTCTTGCTGGTCTTGTGCTCTCACCTCCCAGATGGTGGCATTAGAGGCCGTATCATCTTACCTGCTCCATGTGTGACTGGAGATGAAGCCTAGGGCCTCCTACACACTAGGCAAGCATTCTACCAGCTGAGCTATAACCCCTAGCCCAGAATTTTCTTCCGTTTTAAGGATGAATAGTACTTCATTGTATAGACACACTGTGTTTTATTGATGTATTCTTTGTCAATATGGGTCCTTAGCTTGCTTCTATATCATGCTTATTGTGAATGCTGCATGCAGACACTGTTTTAGCATCCTGATTTTGGTTCTCCCTCTTCATCCCCACTTCCTCCCTCTTCCTGTCTCTCTGTCATTCTTTTTAGTTTGAAGTGGCTTCATTGTGCCTTACTCCTGGATTATGGTGATGGTAGTGGGTTTTCTTCTTCTGGCCAGAGAACCATATCTTTGCCAGTAGGCCTCTGTACAGTTTGTATGTATTCACTATGTTTATCACAAGATGGCCGTTTGTCATGCTGAACTGGGGCCTTATTTTTGACCAATAACTTAGGGAATTATTTGGGAGAGAATTTGACAGTACAGGAGCCCTTCCCTGTGTCACGAGGAAGTGTTGATGCGTTTTCACGTTTTAAATGACTCTGTATACTTTTCATTCCAGGACTGAAAAAATTGCAAGATTGGGTCTTCTGGATTTTTAATGAAATCAAAAGCAGAGTTATAAAACAGAGTGAGGAAAGGTATTTCTACAGGTAGCAGAACACCGAACAAGTGCGTTGGAAATAGAGATTGCAAAGTAAGCCTTGCCTAGAACACAGCAGTGTCTTCCTTTGTTTTCAAGTGTAAGACAGCACAACAGGCTAGTTTTGAATGTCAATTTCCAGAATATTGATAAGCTTGTGTATGTGTTTATATTATGTATGTATTTGCACATATATAATATACATACACATATATAATATTTATAAATATGTTTATATGATATATATACAATATACATGCAATATACATACAATATACATATACATATTTATATATACATAGGGAATTGGATGGGCAACTTCATTGTCAAGGAAAGAATGGTCTATTTAGTTTGGTTTTCTTTTTTGGGGGTGGGGAGCATGGGGGAGCGAAGGTCACACTCTATAACTCAAGCTTGGCCTCAAAGTCACGGCAGTCTTCTGCCTCAGCCACCTGTGGCCAGTAGCTTTGGGACTGTCCATGGGACTCCCTCTTTGGCTTCATCTGCTCACACAGCCATTGCTATTGCTATGTCTTTGACTTCAGCTTTTACTTTAGAACTAGCGGGCTAGGGTACAGTAGCTTCAGCTCACCCAAGGTCAATGTGAGTACTCAGCACAAGAAAAATGGTTTTTCTTCCATTTTGTTGCTAGGATTTTATTTTTCGGTTCCTCCTCTTTTCCTCCTCCTCTTCCTCTTCTTCCCTTTCTTCCTCCTCTTCCTCCTCCCCCCTCCCCCCTTGAATAGATAGATCCAGATCTTATGACTTACTTGTAACATAGCCAGAGGCCCCTTCAGTGCTTTGTGATGAGTCATTTCCTAATCAGTGCCAAGCTTTGGGCCTGGAGCTCCCTGCCCAGGGGTGGGGACAGCAGCCTTGTCTGCAGCTGGGAGGAAGTCCTTGTTCCAGAAGAGAAGGGCAGGGGTCTTCAGGATAAATAGGATGGATGGCCTGAATGGTCCTGAAGGTTCTGTACATGGGGGTGGGTGGCACACACCCTCTGTCCCCTAACCTGCTGTGGCCATGTGGATTTAGACTGACTGCCAGAGTCTTAGACAAAAACCAAGAGCAAGGCAGTATCTCAGCTCTAGGGAACTTAACAGGTTATCTTGGGGAGAGTCCCAGGCTCCTTATCAGAACTGAGGTGGAGGGTGGGCTAGGTCTGTGTATTGCAAGAAAGGAAGCCGGACACAGGGTCAGGGTTGCTAACTAGAGTGACTGGGCCAGGGGCTATTTAAATCTCTAGTGCAGACGTTCCCACTGGATCGGGCCAGGAAGGGATGGGTGGGGCCAAGGGTTAAGAGACTTGGCTGTGGGAAGAGAGGGCTGTAGACATTGAAAACAGCAGACCAGGCTTGAAAATCCTGGCTGCCTGGACCTCAGCTGAGAGGTTCTTAGTGCCCTGGGCAGTCATTTTGGCTGGCATTGTAAATGATTGGGGTTTGAGTGTAAGAATCATATTTAATAAGTTTGAAACAATACTGAGAACTATGTTTTCAGATATAGATGCAGATGTGGGTTTTATTTCTCATTTTTGACATAGGGTCTTATTAGCCTATGCTAGACTAGCCCAGAGCTCATGATCCTCCTGCCTCAGATTTCTAAGACCCAGGACTATAGTGTGCACTGTAACTCCTTGCTTGTAGTTAATAGTTTTAATTGTTTAGTGTACCCACTCCTAAATCCTCAAACTAAGTATACAGCTTTATCTTACAGAACTATCAGGCTAAGCTTGTTACAGGAATTTCTTCATTAAACCTAAAACAACTCAGTGCTTTTGAATGCTGTTGTCTATCAAGTAGGTCTGTTCTTAATTTTTTCGAGCAAGGGCACTCTCCCCCCCTCCCCTTGCCTTTATGCACCAGGCTGAGTTTATTGCTCAGCTCTCTGTATCCCATACAGGTTCCATCCCAAGGTAGTTAGCGGCTTGCCTCACTGATTGCAGAGCCCTGCTATGTCAACTCATTTTATTAACCTCAAAGCAGGAGAAATAATACCTTTACAGACTATGGAAGACTGTCTTAAAACACACCCATTTAAATGCTGCCTTCCCCAGGCTCCCGAGGCCCCCAGGACTTCAGGATGATTGAGCTGACTGAGCCTACAGGCTGTAGCTGTAATTCAGCAGGAGGAAGGGTGTGGCTTCCACCCCACACTGGAGCCCTGTACTCTGAGAAGCCCAGAATCTGGTGAGGGGCTTTACTAAAAGGTAGGTGAGGACATGGCGGATGTTGGAGCCGGAGGGAATTCCACATCCAAATGGCAGTGCCCAGTGGTTTGTCCTGACTTTGAGAAGGGCTGACAGGGTCCTGGAAGTTACAGAAACAGAGAACAGTGCAATGGGCTGTAGACCCCATTTTGTTTTCAAAGATACTTGGGTCTTAGAAACAGAGTTCGGCCTCGTCATGTTTGTGGTGCCCAGGGTCATCTTTCCGAGCCAGTCCTTGTGTGTCTTGAAATGTGTTGTTTTGGTGTCCCTGGGTGCTTTGGGGAATTGAAAGGCTAAACTGTGTATTTTCTTCTGTCAGACTTAACTTCTCAGGCTGTCATTGTGCCTTGATCTGACAGTCCCTCCACCCTCTTAATTACCAGTGGCATGGGAAACCAGATACTCCCTCCTGTGAGAGTTGTATCCCAAAGGAGGTGAATTGGCTGGAAGGCTGGACGTGGGAGGAGGTGGAGGTTGGGACCTCTTGGCTGGACTCCGGTGAGCTTAGTCCCTGGTTGTGGCAACTCGGAAAGCTCCCATGTTACTAGATTCCTAGCTGTCTTCTGGATGAGTTTACAGCTTGTGGCCTGTCAGGCTGTCCTAGTATTGTCTTACCAACAGTATTTTCTCACCTGTGCCCAATTCAGTTGTATCATGAAAAGGAAAAAAAAAAAAAAAAACGAACATTTTATTGGTATGTGAGGCAGTGGATAGAGGGCAGCCCAGGCCTGAGGGAACAGCCTTTTGATAGTCCAGTGTTCTGGAAATCCATGAGACTTTCTGAGCCGTGACAGGGATGGACTTTGCCATCAGAATGTTTTTCGCAGGTTGAATTATCAGATCTGAAACCTGCAGTTAGAAATAGAGCTTTGCATCCGGGTTTCCTGTTGTGTGATGTGAGTCAGGAACTTGGAATGGAGAGGGCTGGGATCCAAGTGGCATTTGACTTGAAAGGGTCATGCAGTCTACACTGGAGACTTAGAGAGGATAGCAGAAGACCCAGGAGGAGGAGAGGCACCAGGTTGTGACACCATTGCCAGGAAGTTGTCCCTGTGAGAGGCAGGCTGAATAGCTCATCTGGAGAACTCACTTCAGAGGCATGACAGGATTTGTGATTGAGATGCAGACTCCTGGGTTCCAGCTCTGAGGATTGCCTGTGGTGCCTGAGAATGGCCAAGTCACTCTGGATACAAGTGTGGAACACTAACAAAAGATGACTAAGGCAAAGTTCCCCCCCCCCCCCCGGGGAAAAGGAAATTAGGAAAGAGACATCCAAGTAGAACAGAATCAGGTAGAAGGTAGAGAGCTAAAGGAACCCTCTAGAGTGACAGCAGTCAGCAGCGGCTGGGGTGGGCTGTCCCTTCCCACATTGCAGCCATAAACCCCTCTGAAGGGCTTTTCCCCTCTGAAGGGCTTAGAATGGGAATGTTCCCTACAGACTGACTTGAATTGCCGCCTCTCACCCTTATCTCCTGCCTGCCAACCAGATTTAGCGACAGTTTATGCAGGTCTTAAGCAATGGCCCCATCTGTGTCTGGTCTTGTCTGCTCCCTGGGGCCACAGCTTGCACCTTCCCTAGTGATCACCTGAGGAAGTTCCCATTGCTCCACCTTTCTCACTTCTTCCTCTGGCCTGTTTGTCTTTCCTCTTCTCAGCTCCTCTGAGGTGTAAGTTTTCCCCACCCACCTACAAAAGGACAAAGTAAACACTCAGACAATTGGTCAAGGGTAGTGGGTCTCAATCCTGGCTACCTAGGAGAATCAGGTCAGGCTGATGAAATCCTAATGTTTAAACCTGTAATCCTTAGTTCTTCTGAACATCAGAATTTTGAAAGCTTTCTAGGAAATTCGAATAGGTGTTTGGGATGGATGGGGCTAGCAAGGTGCCTGTCTCAGAGAAAAGAAAGTTTTGCAAGATTTGAAATGGGAACTAATACACTTTGTAGTTGAGCTTGGTGACACCGGCCTGTTATCCTGGGTACAGAGTAGGCAGAGGCAGGAGGATCTGTGCCCAAGAGTTTGAGGCCAGTATGGGCAATACAATAAGCACCCCCCCCCCAAAAAAAAAGGGGAGTCCTTTGCCATCAACTTCAAAAGCCAGAGGAATTCCCACAAAGGTCTCCTCCTTCCTCCCTCCTTCTCTCCCTCCCTCCCTCTGAGCCAAGCCTGGTTTCTATTAAGCTCAATTATTTAAGCCCTCAGGGCACAGCATAAGCCCAGGCTTGTTTGGTTTGTTTTAGGTCTGGGGTACTGTTCCCCCTGGTTGCACTTGAGTGTGACTTGAACCTCCTCATGAACTGTGGCCTCTGCCCTGTTGTTGAACCTCTGTAACTCTGGCTTCTAGTCAGTGTTATTCAGAGCTGTAGAACCCCCCATGTAGCCCTAGGTCTGTCCCATGGGCCCAGTGATGACACACTTTGGTTCATGAACATGTACAATACTCTTTGTTTTATGGTCTGAGGCAGCCAGGCTTAGGATAATTCTGGAGAGGAAAAAAAGTGGGATTTTGGATGACTACTTCTGTTGGATAAACAACTTTGAAGTCTATTCAGTTTTGGAAGACAGTGGTGAGCAATAGATAAGCCCTAGTAATTCTATTCAGAAGCATTAAGGCTTTTGTATACTGACTGGGGCTTGAACCTACGACCTCACACGTGCTAAGCAGGCACTACCATTGAGCTCTATCCCCAACCTATTTTTTTTACTTAAAGAAGAAGTCAATATGTTTATTATCATGTGGTGGGCTGCGTGTGCATGCGTGTGCTCTCATGCCAGCCATGGTATGTGCATGGAGGTCAGAGAGAACTTAGTGGAGTTTCTATGTGGCTTCCAGGGATCAAACTCAGGCTTCCAGATTGTATATCAAGCATGTTCCTATGGAGACATCTCAGCAGCCCAGCCTTTACTTTTTGAGACAGGGTTCCCCAGGCTAGCCTTCCGCTTACTGTGTGTGGTCCAGGCAGGTCTTGGACCTTTCCCTCGCCTCCTCCTGAGTGCTAGCTATGGTTATAAGCATGCACCTTCAGGCCATCCTTCTGTTTTAAGAAATTAGTTGGAAAGATGGGTGTGGTGGATTGTGGTTGTAATTTAAACACTTGAGGGACAAAGGCAGGAGGTTCACTTTTTGAGGCCAGTATGATGGTCTGCACAGTGCATTTCAGGCTGGCGAGGGATATATAAGAGACACTGGCCTGAAAAACCAAAGTAAAAACAAGCCAAGAAGGAAGTTAGTTGGAAATTAGATCCAGAAATTAAATGTTAGGAAAGTGTGGGTAGAGTCCTCGGTCTCCCTAGACTCATTTTAGGGTTCATAAAAGTACCATCAGAACTGATACATTTTTATCAAACTATATTTTATAAAAAATATTATATGATATTTATTTTTTAAAAAAACTTAGTTGGGTATAAATACTGTTCGGTGTACTGAAAGGATTTTTTTGAATGGGAGGATTTGAAGGAGATTAGAAAAAGTTTTATGAGTTTTTTTTTTTTTTCTGTTTGTTTGGGTAGTCTTTTTTTTTTGAGGGTTAAAAAATCTCAGGGGATAGCTTTTGTTGGAGTGTTGGAGTACATTAGGCAGTCCGACTATAGTTACAACTGCTCCAGTACCACGCAGAGCTCTCTGGCCCCCTTGGTCTCTCTTTTTCCTTACCATAATTACAGCGGAGAGCCTTAAGACCCATGTAGGACCAGATACAGGATCCGCTCTCTGTGATCACATCGCCACAAAAACAGGCTGTAGGGACTGTCAGTCTCTAAGGAAGCGTCTTCCCCTCTGGCCTCTGTAATTTCTACTGCTGCCTTTGTTGTACTCTCAAATTCAGAAAGGATGTTTTCCCTGGCCTTGCCGGAAACAGTGGTACAGGCGGGGTGCTCTTGGTGGGGCAGAGGCCAGAGAACAAGTGTGCTGTGTGCATAACCTGTGTGCACATATGTCTGAGGGCCTCAGGCCTGTGATCTGTCTGGTGTGGAAACCAATGGACAGTCCTTTGATGTTTGTCTGCCAATGGTGGAGGGCACACCGGGGAAGTGTGCCTTCTCAGTGGAGGTGTGCTATGCAGGATTGATGGAAGGGTCTGCAGCTGCTGGAAGATGCTCAGGGCTGATCCCCTTAAATGGGCAGGTGATGGGGTTGGGGTGGGTGGGGACTCACACTAGGACACCTGACCATAAGAGCCTTTGTTCACCAGGTGATGCTGTCCTGCAGTGATAAGGCCTTGCCTGGCATAGGAGCAGTGGGGATACCCAAAAGCTCTGACATTTGCTTAACATGAGCACGAGTGGAGGCCTTTTTGAGGCAACCGTAAATATTTGGTATGGGAGTGACCACCTTGTGTTTGCACTATCGAGGTCCCAGTTGGTTCTGAGGTGGGTGGAGGAGACTGGACCTTCCCCAGATGAGTGCCTGCTTTCCTCCCAGAGAACAGCTCCTGTGCTCCCTTCTCATCTTTGAAGTCCTGGTGGGCATGGGGGCGGGGCATGGTTTCCAGTTCCTCATTAAACCAATTTAAAGGAAGAGGAAAGTCTCTACATGCACAGACCTATTAGTACTCTGTGGCCTGCCAAGGCGATTTGATTGGCCCAGTTGTAACTCCACACGATCCTGTCCTTCCTGGCAGTGAAGCCTAGCAGTATGGCCCTGAGAGTGCTGACTTTCGCCTGGTTGTCAGTGTTTGTGAGTGTGGAAAGTACCCTTGGGAATTACACTTTTCCTGAACAGGTATAACAACAAGGAAATAGTCTGAGTCAGTCCTGGAAGACCTCTAGAATCCAGTAAGCCTTTAGTTGTGTCTGACGATGCTTTTTAGAGGAATAATCGGGTGGTGGCAGGTCACACTAGCCCTCCATAAACCAGTGGTCCAGGCAAGATGGCACTGATGCTAACTGGGGCGGCTGGTGGTAGGGTGTTGTCTTTGGTACAGAGGAAGCCTTGTGGGGGTGGGACAGGCATGCAGGATGACTAATAACACCTAGCAGAAGAAAGGCTGCTCAGAGTGAGGAAAAAAAGCAAGAAAGAGCACTAAGGCCCCTGAGCCATGTGCTCAGGAATGGTGAGTCTTGAGGAAAGCTGGGATTTATGACCGAGGTAAGAAATCTGGGGAGGAGAGGTCAGAAGCACTCAGATCCCCAAGGTTGTCTTAAATCCTGAAAACACCTCACTGCAGACCGGGCTGTAAACCTACAATAACCTGAGGTAGTGGAGATGAACCTGCTGTTTCCAGCCTTCCTGGTACTTGCTGCAGGGGCTGGAAGCGTGTCCAGAGTGGAGCTGGGCAGGACGTTCTAGCCACACTGCTCTTTTCAGTGCCCTTCTCTCTTCCTCTCTGTCTCTTCTGCTCTGGGGTTCTCAGGGAGCCCAGGGCTGCTTTCAGGGCGTTCGTGTTACTTGTCCCATAGGGTAAGTGTACTGACGTAGGCTTGCTGTTTTCTGGTTCTTTCTGCCAGGCTTCTCGGTCAGCCTCTGTAGAGGAACTTTCCAGGTGCTCAGAGTTAAGACAGTCACTCTCTGTTGCAGGCAAGGGCCTGGGGTGAGGCGAGGTGAGAGAGTTGGGAGGCACGCTAATGCAGACAGGGCCTGAAAATGTTGATGGTTTAGGAAATGAAGCATATTTTAATAAAAACAAACTTAATTATTTTTTAAAATCAGTGCCTTAACAATGAAAACGTTCTCACTAATAGTGTAGAAACTTTAGTACATTCTTTCAACATTTTCTAATTTAATTGATTTATGCTTATTTCAGAGGGACTTTGGGGGGAGTTATTGTATATATCTAGTATAGTACTTCTAAAATTATTTAACGTATGTTGATTAATGTATTGGCTTTGTTCACACAGACTATAACTGATTAAAATGTCTCAGATTATTTGTTTATTTATAGACTAGGCCTCTCATATTCCAGGATGACCATTTACTCCTGATCATTCTGGGATGCTAAGATTCTAAGCATGTATCTCTGTCCCGTGTGTGTGTGTGTGTGTGTGTGTGTGTGTGTGTGTGTTGCTGGGGAGCAAACCTAGGACTTTGAGCAATGCCAGACAAGCACTCTACTGAGTTACATCCCCAGGCCCTAGTCATATATTTTTTAAAGAAAGCGTCTCCTTTTGTTGTTGCCTTACAATCCTGGGCTCAAGTGACCCTTTTTGCCTCAGCTTCCTGAGTGACAGGGACTACACTGCTGTGTCTGATTTCAGATTTTTAATAAAGGTAGATCAACTGTCTCTTTTTCTGCTGTCATTCTCCTGCCCCTAGATCCCCAAGAAAACTTTGTCAGGTTTAATTTTGAGCTGCTCCCAGGTGACAAATAAAGGAATGTTTACAGCAAACACTCCTCATAGGCTGGCTTTTTGGGTCATCTCAGTTGGAACAGCAGGACTCCTGCCCATTCTGCAGACTACTCTGTTCACTTCTTCTTGTGTTTCTGCTCATGCTGAGTCTCATGGAGAATTTTCTAGGTGGTTTTAGGAACTTCAGGGGATGGGATTTAAACCCGGGATTTTCCTGTACCGTAGTCTTATTGTAAATTGTGAAACAAATATCCATTTCATGTTTGGGGATGTGGCTTAGTTTGTAGCATACTTGCTCAGCATGTATGAAGCCCTGGGTTTCTTCCCCAGGTCCTGAAATAAACAGACATGATAGAAAACACCTTTAGAACTGGAGAGATGGTTAAGAACCCCGTCTGCTCTTCCAGAGGTTCTGAGTTCAATTCCCAGCAACCACGTGGTGGCTCACAACCATCTGTAATGAGTTCTGATGCTCTCTTCTGGTGTGTCTGAAGACAGCGACAGCGTATTCACATACATAAAATAAAGAAATCTTTTTTAAAAAAAGAAAAAGAAAAGAAAACACCTTTAATCCCAGCGTTCAGGAGTAGGTAGGTAGAGACACTGCTCCGGAGGTGGGAAAGCCAGTCTGAGACGTGGGAAAGCCAGAGCTGGCTCAGGGTTCCCTGGGTCTGTGACCTCAGGTTCTTGGACATGCAGGCACAGCTAGGAGTGGAGCTGAGAAAGGACTTGAGGCCTGCAAGCTGGGGATGGTGTCTATGGGGGGGGGTAGTGATAGGAGAGGATGGGGAGGGGGACAAGGGGAGCTCCAGTTTGCCTCCTGGGGATAGTCCTTTCTGATGGCAGCAGGCTTGGAGGCAGTCATGGCTGAGAGCACAGAGAGGCCTTCTATAAGAGACTAGGTTGCAGCTCTGTAGGCAAAGACCTTCTCCATGGCTCCCCATGGTGGATCTCGATGAAAAGACACAGTCTGCTTCCAAACAGTTTATTGTCATGGTGGAAAGTAGATGTGTAAAACCATACCCCACTCTCCTTGACTGTGGTTACATCTCTTTTCCTATTGTCTTGGTCTGGGATGTTAGGGATGCCTCATCTACACGTTGAAGGGCTTGGGGCATTACATGACTGATAGCCACAAATCTATGAGGGGCTGTGACTGCATGACAGGGGCCTGGTCCTGGGAGCAGGCAAAACTCCTACCATCCCTTCAGGGTCTCTGGGGCTTCATACCTTTGGCTGGACCTTACCAGTTTTCCTCTCATGGTCCACCACCCTGCACAGTTCAGGAGTTATTTTTCTTCTACCATGTGGATTCTGGGATTGAACCCGGGTCCATTTTTTCCTTTCAACTTATGTTCCTTATCTCCATTACAAAGCATGCAGGAGGCTTAGAGCATCCCTTCTTTCCTCTTAAAGAACAAATGGTGATTGGGGATGGATCTCTCAGCTGATGTTGAGTGAGTGTGTCTTGAAACATTGCCAGTTAGGCTCAGATGTCCTCACAGGCATGGACAGCTATCCACAGAATGTTCACCAGAGGTGGTGGGTTAGGGACATCAAACCTAGATTTCTCTCTCTGGGTATTGGTGATACTTCTCCAGAGGGTCGAGGATCAAGGCCCCAAAAAACCTGTTCATGTGGCCCTGTTATGTACACTCTACTACCTTCTCTGTGTAGCTTGCCAGTGGGAATTCTTTTTCTGCACCTACCTTTCTATCACACCCTGCTAATCCATCAAGAAGAGTGACTGCACTGCTATCCTGGATTTGGAGAGTCTTGCCAAAAGGTAGATCTTCCCAGCAGGAATGTGGCAGAGAGTGCATGTTAGTCTTCAGTGAAGGTTAAAAATAGGTGTGGTGAGGTAGGATTTGGGCTAGGATGAGACCCTGCTACATTTTTGTTCTTGAAAACCTAACAACCGGTGATTGACATGTGCTTGTCCTGGATGAGACTGGTACTCCCATGTCAGGTTAGGGGCCAGAACATCTCAGCACCTGCTTAGATTCAGTGGCGTCTACAGAGAGTACAAGCTGTTTTTTAAGGTGATGCATCTCAGAATTTTCAAAACTCAAACCCCCGCCTTTGTTACATTAACACTTGGGATACTTAACTTTTTGAAAAATACTCATGAGTGTTCACTTGAAGACAGGAAAACACCTTCTCACCTTGAGCATGTTTGAGGGTATTATTTTGAACCTCACTAACTAGTTTAACCAAGCCAACTAGTTGCCAAGCCAACATTCTCTTCTGCCATAGTATATATCCCGAATTGTTTCACGATCTTAACCTAAAATCACATGGCAACAACATTTTCTATAATTTTAACTGTACACAGAATTTGGAAAAACAACACTGAAGTCTAATTTGCTAAATTCAGCAAAACAGCTTATTTAGAAATCCAGGTGGGAATCTGCTGGTGTGGCCTTCTTCCAGGGATTTTCGTATTGAGATGGAGTCTTTCAAGGTAACCTCAGGTTCCTCAGGGGTGGGAGTGGGGTGGGGGTGGGGTGGGGGTGGGGTGGGGGTGCGTCACACTGAAATAGTGATTGAGGCATACTGGGCTGGAAATGTATTTATCCAGTTGTCAATGTTTCCTGCTTTGGTGTGCCTCAGAATTAGCTGATTTTTTTTTTCCTTTCTCTGGGATGAGCTCCAATGTGTGTGTGTGTGTGTGTGTGTGTGTGTGTGTGTGTGTGTTATGTATATATGGGTATACTCACATCTGTGGAGATCAGAGCACAACTTGTGAGAGTTGGTTCTCTCCTTCTGTGTGGATCACAGGGATGAAACTCTAGTTGTCGGGGTTGGTGGGAGAAGCCTTTTCCTACCCACATCTCCTTGGCCCTATTTTATGGTTTTAAACTATGTCCCTCCTTTGCAAACTTCCTTTATCTGATAGAAGACTTTGTAACCCATTAATATTTGAGGTTTTATTAAGTTTTTGTTTTGGAGGAATGGTGAACTTGAGTTTTGAAGTTAGAGAATTTCATCACTTAGGTGGGACCTCGCAGTTAGCCTGTTGTTTGGGTCTCACTGCCTCAACAGAAGCTGCTCTTGTTGAGGTCACACATGGCTCCTGATGGGAGACCTGTGGTCACGCTGTAGCCATCAACAGGACTTCTCAGTAGGGCCCACGACCATCTCTTGTTGGAGGTGTGTTCCTTTGCAAGTTCATGACTGTCCTTCCTCCTCTGTCAGCCCTTGTATGCTCATTTTCCCTAGGTCAGGTTCATCCTTGCTGGGTTTCCTTTACTCTGCTCAGCCCTTTAGGGAATATCAACGCTTCCAGGCTTGCCGCCACCTACAGGACCCCACCCCCCAACCATGACTCTCAGAGTTCATCCTCCTCTCAGCCTCTTGGACCCTTCTCCAAGGCATGACTCATAGGGACTTTTACCTCAGGACATCTGAACTGAACTCATTTCCTCCCTAATTATCCCTTGCTTCCGGTCCCACTCCCGAGCTTCATCCTAGTGCTTCCCTCAGCTTTTCCATTTTGGTGGTTGATTCTACAGTGACTTTGTCTCTAAAGCCAGAAATCTGTAATTCCTCCTCCTCAGTAAGCCTCTTTTTGGCTAGTAATTAGGCACTATCATTTTAAATATAATATTTTAATATTATAAGTAAAAAAAAAAAAGAAAAGGATGATTTTATTTATGTATTTTGAGAAGTTTTTCTGGGAGGTCAGAGTCTTGATAATGTAGCTCAGGCTGTCCTCATGGTCGTTAATGTAGCTCAGGCTGGCCTCAAACTTGCAGCAATCTTCCTGCTTTAGCCTCCCATGTACTGAGATAACAAGTGTGCACCACCACAGCCATCTGAAAAAGATTCTAAAGTCATTTGACAACATTAACTGTTCCAGGCTTTAGAACATGTAGGCAGGTCTGAAGAAAGTATAATAGAGCCAATTGAGAACGTTTCTTGTCATGTTTCATACTAGACATACAGAACAGTTAACCTGGGCACTTGTCAGACAGTATTCTAATTTCATGACATTTTGGAATTACATATTATAAGAGGAATTTAGGGTTCAGAGAGAATAGACACAGGATTACGGGCTCCTTAAAGTGTATTGGAATTGGGATTCAAACCTATGGGTCACCCTCTGTCAGACTCTACAGCCTCGGTCTTTGGCATCTACCACACTGTCTTGGTTTGTTCCCATAACACCAGTATTTTAGACTTCTGTCAGGTAAATTGAGTTTGAGTTAGCAACTAGGTCTCTCTCATGTTTTCATATGCCAAAATATATCTCCTTTTCTTCCAAAGTTGGTATGGCTTGGATGTGGTTTGCCCTCTCCCAAACTGGTATTGAAACTTGGCTCCCATGTGACAGCGTCGACAAGCAATAGGAAGTTTAATAACTACATTGTAAAAAGCAGTCAGCAAAGGTCTTAGAAACAGGCTCTATTCCTCAAGAATGTGTTAGAAATCGGACGCTGGTTGGCTTGTCCTTCTGCTCTGTCTCCCTGGATGCTTCTATACAGTTGTAGTCTTCCAGCTTCCTGAACTCTGAACTCGATACACTTGTTCCAGTTGTAAGTTATTGTCTGGGTGTTTTGTTACAGCAGCTCAAAACTGGTAAAGATGTGACTTTGGGAAAACTGTGGTCTGAGTTACCTATGGCCTCTTCTGGATTCCAACCCTAGGCTTCTCAGAGCCGGGTCTTAAGCACGATGCTTGGGAGAAGGGTGGTGGGACAGGCTTTCCTTCCTCTTAGGGTTCTCATGAGAATTACATGGCTTGAGGGAAGGGACCTTGCTTGAAGCCCAGGGGTGGTGTGTGGGAGCTAGTAGTTGGCTAACAGGTAAGCTCTCTTCTCTATAAACGGCAGGGTGTGAAGATATGAACCCTCCCAGATTTTTGGCGATCACAGTGATTCCATCAATCATGTGTAGGCAGTAAAGGCGGGAAAGACTTACATGAAGACCTTGATATATTATTACAACAGTATCCACAGAGCTGGTTTCTGTTACTAGTGCTTAGGAAACTGTTCTTAGAGCAGAATAAGGTATGAACTACAGACTCAGGATAGGCAGGTAAGGGCAGGGACATTCAAGGCAAACCCACTCAAGTTTTCTTCTGTTTGTGATGTACCAAAGTGAATCCTACTCTGTTTGCTATTAGCTTTTGTCCCCACCCCATTATTCTGAGGATGTATCTTTTTTTTTTTCCTCTTCATCCCTTCCCCATTACATTTTGGTAAAAACAGTTGACTAAGAAGAGGGCCCCAGCTTGTTACTGTGAGATTTTGAAGTTAGCTTTTAAAGTCTGTGCCTTACAGAAATTGTCCTATAAATTTGGGCGTGATGCTGTCTGTATATATATTGCCTGGTAGTTTTGACAGATCGTGCTCCTGATGTTCTCTGTAGGCCCTTGATGAGAGACAACTTGGTTATTAGAAAGTTAAGATTTCAGATTTAATAAGGGCTGTGCTGCTCCGTGATGAAATGATCTGGGAATTTCAGTGACAGTGACAGGAGGGAGGGATGTCTGCAGCAGTGGTCCTTGGAGGACTCGGAGAAGCTCAGCCTCGTGTTCAGCTTGGGATCATCAGAGTTGGAAACTCAGCTGCGCCCCAGACACAGGAAGCAGACACCCCAGGGCTGGATCCCAGCAGTCTGGCTCAGCAGGACCTGGAGGTGATTCTGATGAACTCATTAGCTTAAAGCTAGCAGAATCAGCCTGGAGGCTTTGGGGGAGGGGCTTTAGAGGTGGGATGAGCAGGGAGGAGCTTGAACTGAGGAGCGGTGGTCCTGACTGTATAGACAGGCGAGGGGAGGTCAGGAAGACATGGAGACTTTGAGTCTGATGGATAAAAACAACGGGGAACTCTGAGCAGGAGCCTGAGTTCCAGGGAGTGAATCTGGAGGTGTGGGGCGAGGGATGGACATGCTGGGTTGACCTTCCCAGGGTTGGTCCATGGAGTATGGTTGTAGTGCTGGTAGAACAATGGAGAAGCAGATCTGTGAGCTGTCTATACAGATGCAGTGGTGTCTTCACTCGAGGGACACAGGAGAACATCAAGAGCTAAGCCAGTGGGCTGTCTGGAGTTAGGGCATTTAGCTTACTTATTATGCAGAGTTCATGTGATGTAGGTTTACACCGACCCTGGTTATAGGAACAGCTCTATGGTCTTGCAGTGATGCTATCTTCAGCCTCCATGGGTAGTACTAGAGACTTCGTGTGCGTGTATGCCTTTTATCTTTTGCTCTAAGGCCTTGTGCAAGGCAGAGGTCTCAGAGGTGACTTATCTCCAGGTGAGAAGGGATGGGGGGATAGAGCAAAGACTTGACCTGGAGGAGGTTCTGCCTCCACTTCCCTGCTTGTCTGGAGATGAACTATATAGCTCCGGTTTGGTTTGTGGTGAGAGCCGAAGATGCTGTCTGTGGATGTTTCCACAGCGGCTGTTTCTGAGACCGTAGCTGGGCCTGTGGAATCAAGTCCTCTGGCTTTACTACAGTACCTGTGAAGAGACAGTTATAACAGGGTCTGTTAGGAATCTAAACAGGAGGTGAGTGTGGTTTTATGCTTTCCAAAGAATTACCAGAACCTAGAAATATGAGCTCATGAGGTTTATGAACAGGCAGAAAGGATTTGGTTTGACTGCACCAGGATCTGGCTACTTAACAAGTTACTCTCTGTCCCAGCTTGGTTGCAGACAAATTTTGCTGTACCAGAGGGATGTTTGTTCCGTTGAGACTGAAAACCAAGTCCATCTGTGCAGCATCTTCATTTTAAGTAGAACAACTTCAGATTGGTGGTCCCTAATTCAGAGCCACTCAAGAAACATGTGCCCTGTTTTCCACTGGGCTCTAATTGGACTCTCTCCTTAAAGGAAGGCATGTGGACCACACACTGACATTTAGGAAGTAACTTTGTCTCATAAGACAAATGGGTGTAGAACACTCTAATTTGGGAAATCGGTTTCTGGATATCACACTCTCCATACCCATCCGATGTGATGTGTGTGTGTGTGTGTGCGTGTGTGTTTTCACACAGTGCTCAGTCCAGTGCCCATCTTGTTTCTGGGATGTACAAGATACACTTCATACATGTTCAGAGAGACGTGGTGACAGAGTCAGTGGATAGTCTCAGTGCAGACTTACTAAGGGCTTCAATTGAATCTTTAACTGAGCTTCGAGGAAAGAAAAAAAAAAAACAACAACCCAAAACCAAAACATACATATATGTGGACTGGGGAAGGGGACATGGCTTTAGATTTAAAACTTGAACTACATAGGTTTTTTCTTTTCTTACTTGTTTGTTTCTGTTTTAGAGATACAGTCTCATATAGTCCAGGCTGGACTCAAACTCCCTATGTAGCCAAGGATAACTGCAAACTTCTTATTCATTGTCACGAATGTCCCTAGTGCTGGGATCAGGCTTGTGCCATCCACCCTGTTTGTCCAGTGCTGGGTCTTTGTGTGTGCCTAGCAAGCACTTTACCAACCGAGTTACACTCCTAGGCCCCAGATACATAAGCTTGGTTAAGATTTTATGGGGCTCCTAAAAATAATGTTTGCTAGCTCTACACACAGAGAAATTACTCTTTGATTCAAATTCAGTTGGGGTGGTTTTACTGTTGCATCGGATTTGGCTGCCCAGATATTTTAGAGCCACTACCCAGCATTTTTAGCATAGTCCGAGGCTTGCATCCTTTCTGGAAAGCTTGGCCGCTGCTGCAGCTGACACTGGGACCCAGACTTAGGTAATTTTATTAATCTCAGAAAAGCATGGTGCTCCAGCAGCAGCTGCTGCTGTAGTTCAAGTCTCTCGAACAAAAGCCGTCTCAGTTACCAGAGAACATGAGAAACCGGCGCTGCCCAGTGTGAGTTCGTGAATTTTAGACTTTGAACCATAGTTATCATTCTGCGGGGATCTCCAGATTTAGAGTGTGAAGCTGAGGAGAGGCCCCACTGTATACTCCTGTGGTGGGCAGGAGAGGCAAGCCTTGGGTAACACCCTTCCTGGGAAGCCCAATGTAGTTAGCTGAAAGATGGTGGTTACCAGACTAAATGCATTGTAGAATCAATGAGACACACAGTGTGGGGGTGCACTCCCTGTGCTCAGAAGGCAGAAGCAGGTGGATTGCTGCAAATTCAAGGTCAGTCTGGTCTATCCAGAGTTCAAGCTAGCCGGAGTTCTGTAGAGAGGACCCTCCCCCCACCCCCAAACAGTAAATAAACACATAGAAAACAGTAAGGCCAACAGTGCACTTGAAGAAGAACATTTGGCGCACATATGAACTTGTGTTTCCAGCTTTGCGTGTTGTCTTGCTATGTAAATGGCGGGCTCCTTCCAGCAGTTCAGGCTGGGTGAGTGTGGTCCAATCAGTGATTTGCCTGCCACTGCTGGGCCTTTTGATACGACTGGAAAACTAGTGTGGGGATGCCATCTGAGGTGAAGATGAGAAGCATCCAACATGTGTGTGTGCCTTGGCAGATTACTGTGTCATTACTGGGTTACCGCTTGTTTAATTTTAGGTACCTGAGTCCTAGCAAAGGTCTTTTGCATCTGTAAGCTTTGGAGTCATTGGATAAACTGGATCTGAGTGGCTGGAGCAGTGGCCATTAATTTCTGTATCCCTCATTTTTGCTTCAGTCATGAAAGCCAGCAACAAAACTCTAAGGTTTTAACACACAGAAGTTACGGACGTCGTACGATGCCGCCAGGTGCAGAGTATTATTTTTAATCATCATTGCTTTAAAAATTGCCAGAATTATCAGGCTTTCTACTCAAATTATGTAAGTGTTAAGGACATATTAGTGCTCCTGTTGCTTTTAAAATACTTTTGGCAATTATGTTTCAATATAATTAGTTTTCTTTGCAATTGTATTTTCTACTTAAACATTTAAAAAATCACTGTTCCAGTAGAGGATCTGGATTGCTGAAACAGCCTATGACACCAAAAAGTTAGAAATCCCCTTGTGGCTGACACATATCCTTCTCGTTGGACTTTGAGACTGGATTTGTTAAATAATTGTCAATGAACTTCTTGGCATTAAAAACAAACAAACAAAAAGAACCAAGACACCTTAGTATGTTTGACCTTTATTTCTTGACATGACTTATTTGGCTTCCTTTGGCTTTTAATCTTCTGGAGCTCGGGTATTCCCCATTTGGGAGCTGTTGGGGTCAGTTAGGAAATATAGCGATTTAGCATATCTGTCTATGTGATCTCTCTGGCTGTGATGGTGGTCCCCTTTAAAACTGCCTTTTTATGTTCTTCTTCTTATTATTTTTGTTTGTTTTTCGAGACAGGGTTTCTCTGTGTAGCCCTGGCTGTCCCTGGAACTAATTCTTTAGACCAAGCTAGCCTTGAACTCACAGAGATCCACCTGCCTCCCCCCTTCTGTGTGTTGGGATTAAAGGTGTGCACCACCGCCGCCTGGCAAAAACTGCTTTCAAACAATTATGTGTATGGGTGTTTCGCCTGCATATATGCCTGTGTACCATGGGTCCTTGGAGGCCAGAAGAGGGTGTTGGATCACCTAGGACTGGGGTTAGAGACAGTCATGGTTGTTGGGAATTGAACCTGGACCCTCTTAAGCCAGTTTTCTTAAACCACTGAGCCATCTGTCCAGCCCAAGACTGCTTTCTATGACCAAATGTTTATGGACGTTCTACGAGACTGCCCTGTCCTTCAAGTCAAACTGCCATCTCACTTATGAGAGAGAACAGCTGGGCCTACTTAAAACGTAGTCACATGGACCAGCTGTTGACATTTCCTCCTAGATTCTAGGAAAGACTGGGAGAGGAGGGTCATTGGAAAGTCACCTGAGTTTTCAGCCACCCCTCCCAGCCACTTGTATGATTATCTGTCTAATTGTTTACGACCTCTTTTCATGGCCTGGAAGAGGGGCCAGAATATATGGGTTTGGGAAGACTCAGAGAAAGGGGTTCCCTTGGGGTGTCCCAGAGGAAGCCAGCATCCATGCAGGATGAAGACTATCTCTTGCGTCTACTTTCTCATACTCATCTGGTCAGCCCAATTTTCTCACTGGTTACCCCCCGCCCCCAGTGAACTTGGGATGGATTTGTACTTTGGTCTGTGGTTGGGACCTTAGGAAGAAGCAGGGGATGTGCACAACATCCAGAGAAGGAATTTTAGCACCGGTGACCAAGAATAAATAGAAATGACTTTATACATGTAACACACTAAGAACACTCACATGGTGGTGAGTGTTGCTTGCTGCATATTAGAATCACTCTGGGAACCGGGCAGTGGTAGCACACGCCTTTAATCCCAGCACTTGGGAGGCAGAGGCAGGTAGATTTCTGAGTTCGAGGCCAGCCTGCTCTACAGAGTGGGTTCCAGGACAGCCAGGACTACACAGAGAAACCCTGTCTTGAAACCCCCCCACTCCCCCCCCCCAAAAAAAAAATCACTCTGGGAGAGGTCAGGAAAAAAAGAAAAACTATCAGGTTGGGTGTGGTGGTGTATATCTTTAATGAGTTCAAGTCCGTCCTGATTTACATAGCAAACTCTAGGATAGCCAGGATTGAATAGAGAGAGAGAGACCCTGTCTCAAACTGAAAAATCCAAAAGAAGAAAGAAGCAAAAAGCACTAAGAAGGAGTTAAGAACTCTAGCCCCCAGGACTGGAGAGATGGTTCAGTGGTTAACAAGACTGGCTGCCACTCTTCCACTCTTCCAGTCCGTGTTCAAACCCTAGCCACCAACATGGCAGCCCACAAGCATTTCTTCCTCCAGTTCTGGGAGATACAACACCCTCTTCTGGTCTCCACAGGCACTAGGCACACACATGCAGGCAAAACACTTATGAACACAAAATAAATTGATGAAAAAACAAACCAAACCAGAAAAAAAACCCCACCCTCCTAAAATTAGGGCATGTGGAGGTTGTAAGCTCGTTAGTAGTCATTGCCAGTTTCTAATGAAGGGGAAGAGGGATTTTTGAGGTCTTTTATTCTGGGGCATTAAGTGAAAGATTCCTCTGTCAGCTACATAAGCAAGAGATTTTCCCGTAATGAATAGCTGCCTTTCATGGAGCATCTTTGAAGTTGTCTGACCCTTTTCACTTTGAGGCCAGATGCAGTGCAATTTAAAAAATTTAATTTCTTTAGATTTCTAATACCAGCCTTCATCCAGCTGGCGTTGATTGACTGAATGCCTTTTAACACTTTTTGAAGAATGTCTTCAAGGTCTCTTCCCTTTTCATACTAAAAGCTTATCACCATACCATGGCCTTTCTCCGAGATGGTCCCCTTTTACCGTGATGGTTTGTCAACTACTGTGGTTTACAGCGAGAATGCGGACAAGAAATAATTTCTTCCCAAACATTGCTGCACCCACCAGTGAAAGTGACCTGAACTTAGTGAGTCAGGGGGTCAGGAAGCAACATTCCCCTCAGCTGGGAGAAAGGGGCCATAGCTCTTTCATTTGTGTCTGGGCCTCTTCTGCTCTAGACAGAGAGTTGATGGCCACCTGTCAGCACGGGGCAGCTGGTTCAGGAGATTGTAGCTCTTCTGTCCAAGTTGAGATGCTGATGGAGAGGACAGAGCAGTCGTGGTGTTCAGAGATAACTTATGGGGAGATGAGCTGAGGTGGGTTGGGAGTTGGATCTCCAGAGAAGACTTCTGTGGCCTGAGCCCCATCTACAAAGCTCTGTGAGAGGTGCTATCCAAGGTTCCTATCCAAGGCCCAGGACTACTTCTGGGCTTTTGATCTCCTGCCTGCTGGGCCCCCACGCTGTGCAGCTTTGACTGCATGCGGGTGCTGCTGTGGAGGTGTTCCCACTTGATGCTTAGCCCTATGCTATACTGTGGATATTGCTGGTGCTGAGCTTCCAAGGTGGGAATGTGGCCCTGGCCTGGTCTTCTGCCTATGCTGGGTTAACAGAGCTCTTCAGCTGTCCCCTGATCTCATGCTTGTCTTCCCCTCCTCCACAGGGTTGTTCTTGTACCTTTCTCACTTTATTTCCTTATAGAGGAAAAGAAGCGTAAACTTGTCAAGCTTCCCGATGTGGTTGTCAACACTGCTGTTCTTCTCTTCCGTTGAAGTGTACTTGACTTTGTCCGTGAAGGTTGTTGGCACAGGGCAGATACTTAGGGATATATACGTGTGACATATCCGTCACCAAACAGGACATAGGAACTTACAGAAGCCCTTCGGGGTATGAAAACATCACACGATGCAGTGCAAGAGAAAAACAGAAAGTTCTGTCATAAGGGCCTTCAGAATTGCAATCCCCCAAATTCAGTGGGAACTGTCCATTTTTATGCTTAAGTCTGACGATGAACTGCAGAGCTATGTAACGGACAGTAGGGACTGATCTGCTGGAAACAGACCGTGGAGGAGCACCCAGGAGAAGCACCCAGGAGGCCTTTATGTTCACTTCCTTCTTGGGTTCTCTGTGTAGAATTCCTCTCTCCCAGCTCCAGATAGTAGAGGCCCCCTGGAAAATATATTTAACAGACATTGAGACAAAGTAGGCCATAGGAGGCCATAGAGTGACTTTATGGCCAGGTCCTTCATAGGAAGATGCAGATATGGGATGTTAGACTTTTTGGCTTGCTTTAGGGAGGAGGGTCTCTAGTTTCTGTTGTCCCCCTTGGGAAAGGATGCTGGCCTCAGTGGCTGACTTTGGGGAAGACTGGAGAGCGGGAGGGAGGAGGGACAAAGGTCAAATCCTTCCTGGGAGGCCCGTCATTACTGTTTACTTCAGAGGACTCATCATGCCCAACCTAGGATATCTGAGCCCCCAACATCAGGTGTTCCCTCTCCTGTTGGGGAAATCTGATTGTAATCCCATTTCTGCAACTTGATGACCTCAGAGACCCAGGGCCAGTTCCCCCATTGCTCAGGGTTGTGCATTTTAAATGAGCATATTCAATTCACTAGCTTTACAAAAATGATAGTCTTTAAATTTTTTATTTTATTATTTATGTCCATATGTGTATGAGCATGTGGCTACCTACTGAAACCAAAAAAGGGTGTTGGGTTCCCTGGACCTAGAGTTACAGGCAGTTGTGAAATGCCTGATGTCTGTGCTAGGGACCAAATCCAGGTCGTCTGCAAGAGTATCAAGTGCTCTTAACAACTGAGCTATCTTTCCAGCCCCACAAATAATACCTTAAAAAAAAAGGATTTATTTATTTATTAATTATTCTATTTATATGAGTACACTGTAACAGTCTTCAGACACACCAGAAGAGGGCATCAGATCCCATTACAGATGGTTGTGAGCCAGCATGTGGTTGCTGGGAATTGAACTGAGGACCTCTGGAAGAGCAGTCAGTGCTTTTAACTGCTGAGTCATCTCTCTAGCACCGCCCTCCCCCCTTTTTTTAAACAAAGAGTTACATCATGCTCCTTCAGAAGAGTTTGTCAATGCTGAAATGAGAAAATGTGTGCTGCTTGGTTGGGAGAAGGGTCTGATAATGCAGGCTGTGTTAGCCTGCAGGGCAAGGGCAGGCCTGCGAATAAAATAAAGTATCTACGAGAAGGAGATTCTAGGATGGGGTTTGCATTGGCTTGCTTTCTCTAACAGACCTTGGTATCTCTGGCAGGAAAAGCGATAAGGCCGATAAGGCCGCTGTTCTAGGTAGGAGCATCCTGCTGCCTGGAGAAGGCGAGGTTTGTTTAGAGGGAACATCTTGGTAGCAAGCAGGCTTTTCTGCAGGACAGGAGCTCTACCTTTGCACTGACCTCACAGGAATGCAGTCCTTGGTTATTTCTAGAGCTGAACTTGTCCTGGTTTGAGGAAGAATGCATTGATTTCAGACTTTGGCTTTTCTGTCATTGCCCTGATCTGTTTTGTGTGCATATTTGAAATACCAAAACAAAGTCATCTTGCAGCCAGTGCTTTTAAGGGCTGATGGAAAACAGATCTGCTTCTTATGTATGAACCTGAGAACTCTGACCATAAATTTTGGGAATTAGTACCTGGTCCCAGAAGAATTTTTAAATAATGAGTCAAAACCGGGGAGAGACTTGCCAATCATTGTATAGTCTGTTCTCTAACAGCCTTAGTTGTTTGCTTGAAAACATTTGCCTCATACAAAAGAACCTTGACTGCTGTGGGGAATTTGTTAGAGTTGAGTATCTTTCTTTTTTATCAACAGAAATGTATCAGTAGAAATGGGATGAGCAGCCATTGTTGGAGAAGGCATTGTTAAACGTTGGACTGAACAGATTCCTTCTCACTTAGTGGGAAAAAGCTACTGTACACCAAAGGAAGTGGAATGTTCACCTTTACCTCCAAAAGTGCAGCTTCCTTTGGCCAAGAAATCATCAGGATGAGATGCAAACTCTCTGTAAACAAAGAGGACATAGTCATTTTCCAGCAACTTGAAATTCTAATACTGAGGAGGATTAGATATTGTAATAAGGTTGCAGGTGGTTTCACTGTAATAGGGAGTGTGTGTGTGTGTGTGCGTGCACGCACGTGCGCACACGCGTGCGTGCAGGTGCAAGCACACAGGTTGATGCTAGAAGAATCTTGGGTGTCCTGATCTATGGCTTTCTGTCCTATTCCTTTGAGAACAGGTCTCTCACTGAACCTGGAGCTCGGCTGACAGCCAGCAAGTTCCAGTGATCCTTCTGTTTCTGCCTCTGGGCTGTGGTTAGAGAAGTATAGGATCACACCAGCTTCTTTATGTAGGGATGGGACATTTGATCTCAGGTCCTCATACTTATGTATCAAGTGCTCTTAGCCACTGAACCATCTCTCCATCCCTGGTTTTTTCAACATTTGAGTTTAAATTTATGGCTTGAAACTTAAAAAAATTTACATGATGAGTATACATTTGCTTAGCTTTTAATGTCATACATTTTAAATATTTTTTTTAAAAGGTGAAATTAATTTATAGTCAAGTAAGTAATAATAAAGTTGGAGATTCAGTTGTAGAATAAAAGTGAAGGCCTTTGTGTTATAGGGGATACAGCCTACTTCCATATTTTCCAGCTGTGCATGTTGAGGGAAAAAACCAAAGCCATTTTTTTTCTTGTCCCAGATCCTTTCTGGTTGCCTTGATGCTCTTTGTGTGAAGTCTCTGAATCCCAGAGAAATTCTCTTACTTGTTCATAGCTGCATTGTAAGGATTGTTGGTTCCTCTGTTTGGGTGGAAGCGGCAACTCTGGAATTTTAAGTATTCATTCATCAAGAGTTGAGTTTCTCCAACCTCCTGGTACTTCTCAATTGATGTAGATGTGTTCTTGCTTTCTGGACACTTCTTATGACAGGTTTCTTGTGAATTCTGCCACTAGCAGACCTCTTCCTGTGGTCTCTCCTCTGCTTTGTTGTCTCCTGTTTGAGTCATTCTGTGTTTAATATCTTGCAGGTGGCTGCTAGCCTACTGCTACCTCTCCTTTCCTTTGATAAACACTGAATGTGGCTAATACATAGATAAGCCCATAAGGCCTCCCCAACACATGTCAGAACTGAATGGGTTTTTAAAAATTGAGTTACTAACATGAAGGATGTTTCTGATTTCTCCCTTCTCAGAAGTAAAATAGCTCTTAATACTCACACACACCACGAATTGCTGTATTTCATTTGTAAATAGTATTAATCTTGTTTCATTTATTTTTATATTTATTGTTTTACATTTTTTTAACCTGTTATATGAATGAATGTTTTATCTGCTTGTATGTATGTGCACCACTTGCATACCTGTTGTTCACAAGTCCAGAAGAGGGTGTTAGATCCTCTAGAACTGGAGTTACAGCTAGCCAATTCTAGGTCTTCTGCAAGAGCAACAAGTGCCCTCACCCACTGAGCTATCTCTTCAGCTGCACTTTATTTTGACCAAAGAAAGGAAGCATCGTCAGAGAGTTTTGTTTGAGTGGATCAGTGGGGTGGGGAGGAGATGCTTCTTAAATCGTAATGTGTACAGCATGAGAGTTCAGATGTTGGGGATAACTGGCCTGATATTCTCTGGTTAATTCAGGTGTGGATGTGAGGGATATTAGGAAATGCACCATGCTCTTTGCAAGTGTCTCATCGCCTGATGCCATCCAGGAAGGATTTCTGTGAGTTTTGATGCATTCCTTGCAAGTGAGAGTATATTGGAATGTCTGTCCATTTTAAACTGCCATAAATGGCTGGTTAATTGCTTGATTTGGGAGGAAATAGCTCATGTGAGTCTGGTTAAATCTGTCAACAAATATTGAGAGCAGAGTGAGTACAGAGCCTGTGTTCTGGCTTCTGATTGTATCTGTTAAAGAATAAACCTAGTCCCTGCCCTCTGCTAGGAAGTTGTTTCAGTGCTGCATAAACAGCATACATGCCACTGCAGAAGCAACCCCTTTATAGCTAGTCCATGACTTGTAGTGATTGACAACTGTGATAGATTTTATCTTCTTTTGAAAATTTCTCTTTGATCTCCTAGGATGTTCTATATCAGGTGGTAGTGTACCATGCAGTGCAAAATTTCTGTGGTACGACACAAGGGTGTTGTGTCTGTTCCCAAAGACTTGATGTGCTAACAGAGAAATACCAAGTGGGAGCCCTTTGATGATGAGTTTAACTTGGAGAGGGTTTTGGTGCATTTTGTTTGTTTCTTGTTATGTGTGCACATGCTTGTAAGCATACACGATGTGCATGTATATGTGTGACTGTGTATCTATACTGTCAGTTGTCACTTTCTGCTTCGTTTGAGATCGATCTTCTGTTTATTACTACAGACAACAGACTAGCTTGGCCATGACCTTCCAGAGAGATTTTTTTCTCTGACTCCCTTCATAATATAGCATCCTAGTTAGGGTTTTATTGCTGTGAGGAGACATCATGACCAAGGCAACTCTTACAAAGGCAAATATTTAACTGGTCCTCGGGATGGAATCCAGAACCTTTACCATATTGGGCCAATAGTCTACCAATGTGCTACGTCCCAGATCAAAAGTCTCTAACTTAAAGTTGTAGCGATGATTTCTGTACTCTGAAATCTCTGTCTCTGCCCTCAGGGTCTCACTATGCAGTCTAGGTGGGTCTTAAACTCTCAAACCACTCTCTTGGTTCAGGCTTCCAGCTGGATAACCTTATAGTTGTCATCTGCTAAGCACAGCTTTGAAATATGTCACCATCTCCCCTTCATTTGAGACAAGATCTCTCTCTTTAGCCTAGGAGGGTCCCAGACTCATGGTGATTCTTCTGCCTCAGCTTTGCCAGTCTGGAGATTACAGGTGTGCAGTTCAAAAAGAGCCCTTCCCCTCTCCAAGTAGGGTTTCTCTGTGTAGCCCTGCCTATCCTGGAACTCACTCTCTAGACCAAGCTAGCCTCAGACTCAGGGCTTTTGGATCCACCTGTCTTTGCCTCCCAAGTGCTGATATTAAAGGAGTTTAACCATAAATTTGTTCCATGTTCTGCCATGGGAGCCAGTTTTACAGAAAATTTGGGCTGCTATTTGGCCAGCTGCTCCCATTCCTTTGGTGTCTGGGATGATATTTGCAGTTACAGTGGACGTGGCTTGTGCTTTACCTTAGAATACTTGTTCCTAATCCCTTCTTGCAGCGTGCATGGCTGTGCCAGAGTAACCTGAGAGTTTCTGGCAGATTCTTTTCAGCGTGCTAGTCTTTCTTCAGTTGGGTCTGAATTTCTGTATCTGGAGGTGGGTGTTCTTTGTCATCTGTGTTTGGTTCTTGTTCATGACAAGTCAGTGTTCACAGTGTCTGAGGGAAGTGTCGGTGGATGCCCACTGGGAAGGAACTGCATGATGAACAGAGGGTGACTTCTCAGAGCTCCTGCCTCCTGATGCCTTTGCCATCAAAGAATTTCTTGGTCTTCTCCCTGGAGTCAAGAAACGCACTGTTGTGTAAAATGGATGGGACTTGGGAAAGTAGCATCCATTAAAACAAAGCACACGTGAGCTTTTGTTTAAATCCAGAACACCCACTTACGAATTTACGCCCAGAATCATGTCTGCCAGCATGTCAGACCATTGTGTGATCGGTGTCACTGATGGTGGGCAAAGAAAAGAGCCAAGTTAGGAGGTGCTTCCTGATGAGAGTGGAATGACAAGAAGGTGGGGATTCTGTCATGTTGCCATTTAATAATACTCGGCTCTTGAGGCAATGGTGTATGTTGTCAGAGCTGTATGTAGGTGTGTATATACAGACCCAGGTGCAGTCAGGTATGCCAGCTGACCGTCTAAGGGATGCGGTGTTAGCCTGGTTTGTTATGACCATCTAAGGGATGCGGTGTTAGCCTGGTTTGTTATGGTCTCTCCCTCCCACCCACCTTTTTGGCCATGCCTCATGGATTGTAGACCACAAATGATTTTGCATGATTCAGTTGAATTTTTGTTGATTTCAGAATTTAACTTGCTGAGAAGTCTTTCTCGTGTGTGTGTGTGTGTGTGTGTGTGTAGTGGCAGGATACTAATTTTGTTCTCCCATATCATCTATTTCTCCGAGCCATTGTCTGAACAGCTTTTATCATTGTTGGAACTTTCCCCCAAGTCAGCTGTTCATGAGAGAGTGCAAACCAAGGAGAAAAACCTACTGTAGATATTTGATAGCCTATTACCTAACACAGAAGATGTGAGTATCCTCAGGAGCAGCTGAGCTCCCAACACAGGCCAGCTGGATGTCTGGGGTGAGGAGCCAAAAATCAGTGTCACCTAGACCTTGCCCTGTAGCATGGTAGTCCTGCTGCAAATTAAGAACGACCTGGTGGTTTAGTAGGGGCAGCTTTGTGGACTCAGTGAAGCCTGAGATGGCCAGGGCGTCAAGCACAAGCCTCTCCGAGAGCCACCACAGCATATGTGGGGCCTATGGCTGGCGTTTGTGTGTGTGTGTGTGTGTCTGTCTGTCTGTCTGTGGTTTTTTTTTTTCCAATATGCGGTTTTCTGTGTAGCCCTACCCGTCCTGGAATTCACTCTGTAAGCCACAGATCCGGGGTCCCTGTGCCTCCTCTGTTAATCCTTCTTCTTGCCAGAAAAACTAACTCTACAATTTGGGCCAAACTTGAATCAAGCATTCATTAAGTTTTAAATACTGACCAAGAGATGGACTTTGGTCAGGCCCATTCCTGGGAATTTCCTACCTGAGAATGGCCTTAAGCCACGCACTGTAGGGGTTTCTGAGGGCAAATCTGTAGGCCATCCTGTTTCCCCATGAGGCTTTATTTCCCAAGAACTACAATTCCCAGCATTCCTGGAAGTTAACCTAGTTCCTGGGCAAATTGGGTTTACAGGTTAATTTTGGGCATTACACCTGTGTGCTGGACAAAGGTGTGAGCCACCACGCACGTTTTCTTTTTTAAAGTGTGTAGTCTTCAATGAATAATGACTCTCCACATTTGATTTGAAGAAGAAGATTTGTGTTCCTATTAGGCATCTATTTGTTTTATTTTTGCTTTCCTCTTCTTTAAATTCAAACAAACAAACAGTCCTTAGAAAAAGTCTTTCTGGGTAATCCTAGCTGACCTGAAACTGGTGATCCTCCTGCCTCAGCTTCCTGACTACTATGATTACATGTGTGAGGCACCATGTCTGGCCTTCGTGGCCTTTTAAAAAATACTACATCACTTTACATTTTTTTTTTTTTTTTTAAAGCATGGATGTCAGGAGAAACTTGTGGTTCCACGGGGGCCCCGATCTGGAAAGACTGTATGCAGATTCGAGAAGCATTTCAAAGGCAGGATTGGGCCTAAGCCACACTCCTTTTGTGTGTAAAGACTTGTTTGTAAAAAAGATTTAACTCTAATACCCACTATGTCTTTCTAGATATTATCCTCCTAATATCTTTCAGTTTTGTTTGTTTGCCCAAAGCATTCATAGATCTGAGAGGAGAGGCTCTCTGTCAGCCTGCTGAGGAGGATGCCAAGCCAGCTAAGGGAGGCAGAGCAGCTGGAATCCTGCACATTGGGATTCAGGCCCTGCTGTTAATTAGCTGAGTGACCCCGGGGGGTGGAGTCAAGTCACCCAGGGTCTCTGTTTCTTCGTTGGTAAAAACAAAGGCTTGGAAAAATAAATACTGGCTTGGACCACATGATAAGTAAGGTCACTCTGTTTGCTTACAGTTGTTGCTCTGTGAATGGTGGCACTCTGAGACTCCTTATCCTTCTCTAAGGGCCCCTCAAAGCTGCTTCACTCTGAGCATTGAGATGTGGCTTGTCACACTGAGGCCACTTGAAGCTTCCAAGTTAGAGAGGCAGGTGTGGGATTCCTCTCCTGGTAGAAGTTTCTCCCACCGCCTCCCCTTGCCCCTCTCTCCCTCCATCCTTGTTGGTTTTGGAACTGCTTGCATGCTTTCTGACTTCTCCGTGGTGCATCAGCGTCATGAGGAAACAATAGTCCCATTGTGTCTTGTTGTAGAGATGGTTTCCAGTTTCATCTTAATCCTGGGCCTTTGTGTTGTTTTAACAAACTCCGTACCACCCCCATGCGAAATGCAGTTGGTTCTTTTTTTTTTTTTTTAAAGGACTTAGCAGCAATCCACAGTCCATTCCCCTCATCTTCTTCCCAAAGTCATACCTATATATAGTAAAAATGCACGGGAGTATGCACTGTTTAATTGGGCCACCTGGCATCGGGGTTAAAATGTGCTCCATCTGTATTTAGTTTGCAAATGCTTGTGAGGTATGTTCCAAACCAGTAACCTTCCAAAATGGTTTTCGTGGTTTATAATTAGTGGCACCTGTAAAACATTTCTGCTAACCATGTAGCAGCTTTCTTATCCATCTCTGCGATTTCATGTTTTTTTTTTTTTGTTTTTTTTTTTTTTTGTGAATTAGGGCTGGCAAAATTATATCACCATGCCAAGTATCTTACTACTAGTGCTGGTCCCAGGTTTAGCCTCGTAACCCTAATTAAATGTGGAATGCCGGGAATGCACTGCATGTGGCTGTTATAACTTTTATAACATGACAGTGAACCTCTGATGTCGTCACTGAGTGCTATCAAGCATTCTTTGCATCTCTACTACTGTTTCCCACCACATGTTTATTCATAGGGAAGTAACATACGTCTCAGGGACTTAGGTTATCCTAAGGGATCTTTTCTGAGCCTGGATCACACATGCCATCAACATGGAAATGACATTCCCAATTTTTCCTACATTTTACTCCTTTCCTTTTCTCTCTAGAGACAAAGGAGTGTTGAAAATGTTGAAGGCTGTGCTGAAGAAGAGCCGAGAGGGAGGAAAGGGAAGCAAGAAGGAAGCAGGTATGTGCACTGAGCTATCACAGTGGGCAGTTATGGGCGTGAGAGCCCACCACCTCAGGCTGGGTTGATGCCGAGAGGCTCAGCACAAACAGCGTCCTGGAGGCTGTGAAGAATCTATATTTCTGAGTGATTGTGTGTGTCTTGTGTTTTTTAAGTTTTGTAATATTTACTTTTATTTCATGTTCAGTGCTGTTTTGCCTGCATTGTTTGTCTGCATGAGGGTATCGGGTATTCTGGAACTGGAGTTACAGACAGTTGTGAGCCACCATGTGAGTGCTGGGAATTGAACCTGGAACAACTGGTATTCTTAACCTCTGAAGCATCTCTCCAGCCAACCCCTTCCCCTTTAATTTTTTAAAAAAATTATTCATTTTTAAAAATGAGAAACAGTGTTGGAAATTAAGTTTGAATTTTGCACCAAAGTCGAACAGTTCTTAATTTTAATAAGTCTTTCTGATCTGGAAGTAAAGTTAAGGACATTGAAGGATAGCAGTGTTTAGGAATTTGATTTCTAGAAAGCCCTTTCCTTTGTCCCACATGGAGTTGAGTTTTCTGCTTGACCAACTGTTGCCTGACGGGTTCTTGTGTTTTTGAGTATCAAATTTTATTCCTAACAGGTGTAGACCCACTTCATACCAGACTGCTCACTCAGTGTGAGGAAAGCCACTTAATTTGGCTTTGGTTCCTCTGCTGCCTGCAGTGTTCTGGTGCATATTTGGCCATCATGACCCTAGTAACACTGCATTCCATGGGATCACCTCCTCTGAGGTTGCTCCTCCTCAGTCAGTCTTCCATTCCAGTTTCCTCAGAGAGTCTATGCCGCGTGTACTTGTATCCACAGTTAAAGTGTTACCTTTAGGGTTACCCTGTAAACCACTCTTTAAACTCAGGTTAAATCTTCTCTTGTTGGCAAATGGCTCCTTTTAAAATTACTCAATGTCAAGAAATCTTTCAGCTTTCATTTCTGGTAAACTATAAATGAGTACACATGGTACTGAAGTGTCACCAATTTGGTTTTATTTGTAATCCAAAAGGCCTTATATGTTGTTAATTTGTTTCCATGCATTTATAAGGGGCTCAGAAGACCTCTGAATATTAGGGTTATGTGGGACCTAGATATGATTTCTACTTATTACTAATTATTCCTTAAACCAAGCCTGCAAAGTGGCAAGCTCACCTCAAAAGTGAAGCCTTTAGAACAAGGTTGCTGTTAGGATTCCATTTTACCCTTCTCCTTAATGCCTGGGTAAACAGATAGAAAGAATAGAAGAAAGCAGATACTAATGATATAAACAGAAGGCGGCATAGTTAGCTCATAACCTTAGAGAACCAACCCCTAGCCTTGAATAATTAATTAGAATTGTTACTATGGTGAGATTTTAGTTCACATAATTTCTTTCCAGGGGCGCATTCATCCTCTGCTGGGTCAGGGCCAAAATATCTTTCTCATTATTTTTTTTTTGAAAGCAGTTAAATTTTTTTTCAAAGTTTTGGCTCATCTGATACTAATTCTAAGAGACTTTTTTGTTGCCTTCGAAGCCTTTGTAATTTTTAGCATGAACTAAGCTATCTGATGGGGTGGAGCAGCTAAGCAAACAGGTACCCCCCCCCTCCTCCCAGGACCAGGGTCTTCAAGCCAAATTCCCTATAGAGTAACAAACTCTCTCAGCAAAGACCCTCCTCTTACATGATGCCAGGATCCTGGGAAATAGCAGTTTAAATGATGCCTAGCACCTGTGCCTTCCAGGCAGGCCAGGCAGTGAGCACACTTGGCCTTTGAAAGGTTTCCAGTTTCAAAACATCGAACTTGGGGTTTAGTTCTCCCTTTGGCCTTTTAAGAGTAACTACTGCTTTGTCTAAGCTCTGTCTTTATAATAGGCTCAACGCTCCTGGGATTTCACTAGAGCAAACCAACTTGAAAATGTAATGGGAACATTTTGTATAAAGCATCTGTATGGTCTGGGCCCTTTTCTTTTAACTACAACCTGGTTGTCTTGTGTTGAGAAGAAAGCAGTTGGAATTTTACATCCAGATGAAGTTACGTGAAAAGAATTGGGTAAATACTTGGAACCTGACAACTTCTATGCTGAGTTCTGTGCCAACTTTCATCCTCTAAGTGAGTCCTAGCTGAGCCTCTCTGTAAGTTAAAGCTACTGGGTCCAAGACACTTGAGAGACTGGGAGACAGTTAGTATGGAGAGTGTTTGCCATACTGTTCCCAGTTAAAGGCCATCTTTATTCTAAGGACAGAAGGAGATTCTTGTGTACTTGAACACACAGTCATCACATTTAGGGAATAGTTGTTTAAAAAACTGAGTTGAACTTTTCACATCCTTTGTAGAATTTTCTCTAATAGATTTGTTTTCTTTTGATTTGATGCTGAGCATAGTTTGAGAATTTGGAAACAGAGTGACTGAGTTAGAGTTAGGAGAACTCAAAAGAAACTAAATGGTTTTCAGAGATTTGAAAAGGAGAGTGTTTTTTAAATTTGTTTGTTTCATTGTCGGGGTCGTTTCTGAGGCAAGGTTTCTCCATGTAGCCCAGCCTGGCCTCCGCTTCCCAGTTGCTGGCATTACAGATGTGCCACCACATCTGTCTAAATAGTAGTGGCTCTTCCTCACACCCACAACCAAGGATTCAACCTAGGGCTATCAGCAACTAGTGAGAACCCTGCCTCTGAGCTATCTCCCCAGCCCTGTCCCAGAAGTATCGAAGAGCTTTGCTTCTGACTTCTGTCCCTAAAAGAATGTAGGATGTGTATCTACCTCAAACTGGGAAAAAAAAAATTAGCAAGGGTGAAACGCAAGTTATATGTATGTCCTGGTCTGTGAGATTGAACCCCTTTTAGGGGAACTCTGACATTAGTAAAATTCTTTTGAAAAATGATTACACATTTTTAAAAGATATTTATTTATTTATTTATTTATTTATTTATTTATTTATTTATTTATTTAATGTGAGTACATTGGTGTCTTTAAACACACTAGAAGACGACATTAGATCCCATTACAGATGGTTGTGAGCCACCGTGTGGTTGCTGGGAATTGAACTCAGGAACTCTGGAAGAACAGTCAGTGCTCTTAACTGCCAAGCCATCTCTCCAGCCACGATTACAAATTTTTATCTATGCTCATAGATGGGTAAAATGTGAGTTTCTGGAATGTAGAGAGACATATTTGGAAATGAAATTTCCAAAACTTTGAAGTTTTTTTTGGGGGGGTGGGCGGGTACATGCTCTCATTGTCCATGTTCTGGTTCTTTCTGTAAACGTGAGCCACATCTGTCTATCTCTTGACCTTGAACTAGGTCTGTGGGAGCAAAAATAAATTAAGGGCTGGCAAGATGGCTCAGCTGGCGAAGTACTTGCTACCAAGCCTGATGGGTGACTTGCATTTGATCCCTAGGACGCACATTCTGGAAAGAGAGAATTAACTTCTGAAGGTTGTCCTCTCATCTCCATATGTGTGGATCCCCGTGGGCATGCACATGTGTGTGCTCTCTCATTCTCCAGCACGTGTGCACATACTCACACATACAGCATAGAAATGGAACTTTAAAAGTCAGTATTTAGCCACAGTAGAAGGGTGTGTTAGGCTAAGACACCCTTTTGGTTGGTTGTTCACATGCTAGAGTCTTGATTTAAAACAAGCACATGAGGTGCCATCTTTATCTCAAAGCTCTTCAGAGAGGTTTGCCACCTGCTTGCTACACCGTGTTTCTTGATTCCATTTGCCCTATCTTACCATGTGATTTTCATGAGACTCTTGTTAAACTTATGAAAATGAGCTAACTCCTATATTTTATAGTCAGGTGTATCTGTTGCTAGATCTGAACCTAACAAGAGTGTAGAGTGCACATTGAAGCATCAGGGCGAGTCAGCCTCTTTTCTGTAGGAAAAGGAATAATGTTCCATGTTGTAACAGCAAAAATATTTAATAATATGTGCAAGCTTTGTATCAAAATAAATGATAAAGCTTTACTGAAGGATTCAAGACTTGACTGAATAAAAAGAAATACCATATTGCTGAGTGGGTATACACATACATATTTATTATCTTAAACAAACTAGTTCTCCTAAAATTATCTGTATAGTTATCTAATCCCCGGTGAAATCCCCCCTTTGCTATTGATTCTTGAAGTCCTGGGGAGCAAACCCTGGGGCTAGAAATATATTTCAATCACTAATCTGAACCTGTACTAACCACAATTTTTTGGTTTTGAGGATTTTTTTTTTTAAAGTTCTTGAAAAGGGGTACTTTTAGGTTGTAGCAAAATTGACTGGAAGGTACAACAGCTTCCCTTATACATGCATGGTTTCTTCTATTATCAACAACCATACCAAAGTGCTTCAGTTGACAAACTCGGTGTCACACTGACAATCACAGTAATGCAAAGACAGTTTACATCAGGGCTCATTCGCTGATGTCTACACATCAGAAGTCTATAGTAGTATTATATAGAACACTTTGACTTCTGTAAACATCCAATGTTTCTTCTTTATAACGCAGTATAAAATAGATATAAAAATTCATCTGGAAGAGAAGATGTTTAGGATTAGGCAGGGAGAGTTGTAAACTGGCCAAGCCTGGCTCACACACTTGGGTTTTAGCCGCATCAGAGCTGGAAGAGTGTATGTGAGTTTTTTAGTGTCTATGGGGCAGGGTGGGTTTTGCCTCCCACCAGCATGCACATGATTGAGGATTCTTAAGTTAGAATCATTGGGAAGGTCTCTTGCCCCTCCAAACTGATAAGTGCAGATACTTAGTGTAGCTCATCATAATAGCCAGTACTTCATAGCAAGCAGATGGCTCAGATCAGTTTTTGTTTTTGCAGTCAAGAAATGAAACATACTTTTATCTGATATTTAATATAATTAACAGTCACAGTGGGTAATGTGGTTTTTTTTGTTTTTTGTTTAACATAGATTTTGGCCTCCTTGTGGAAGTATTAGACAAGATCTCTTGCCTTCCACAGGAGGGGACTGGGCACTCTCCCTGCCTGTATCCCTTCTCTAGGGAGTTTGTCAATCTTGAATGCATAGAGTCACGCCATACCTAGCTTTCCTGATTATCAGAACTTGTGTGAAGTACATCCAAGTTGAGACAGAAGAGCAAAGAAAAGTGAACTTTGACTTGTAGTAGTAGTGTGTGTGTGTGTGTGTGTGTGTGTGTGTGTGTGTGTGTGTTAAGGAAGTGGGCTGACTTTGGAGCAATTTATTAAGAAGCTTTGGCCTTCACCTTTTCCATCAGTAAAACCCAGGTGGTTAGCTAAATACACTTGTAATGGTGTTAATTAAGGCAGAGGATAGTTTCTAAGCCTGTGTGTGTACTGAATTATTTTTTGTTTTGCATTTGTTTCATCACTTTGAATTCGAAGCAAAAGGAAGCTGTTATCCTCTCTAAAGTCTAAAAGCTATTGGTGTGATTGTTAAACGTGGTATTTTAAGCCATTCCAGGCTGCACCCTGGCTTTCAGTGGTACCTTTTAAAAATGCCTCGATATAAACGACGCTTTGTTTTATCCAGAAAACATGAAGCTGCTTTTGATTATTCCGTGCTCCAGAGCCTGCTTTCTGCGTCTGTGGACTATTATTTAGGAATTTGGTGCAGAGACTGTATTGTTGAGATGTGGCTATTTGGTATCTTCTGTTAAAAGACTACAAAATATTTCTCAAGCAACACAATAACCAGAAACAATTCCTTCTGAAGGTAATGCATTTCTCTTTACCAGAACATTTGGGTGACTGTTCAAACTATCAATCTCTAATTTACAACCAGAATGGAACTGGGATGGAGCCCATTCCTCAGGGCTTGCTAGGTTCTGGCCTCAGTGGTTTTCTTTGTTTTCCACAGACACACACAGTCTACAAAGAAACGAAAACCAGACACTCAAATTAGAGATCACAGATTCAGATCTCAGCTTGGTCATCTCTGGAATAACTGACACTTGGGCACAACTTCCTTACAGAGATAAGGTCAAGTTTAAATTCGAAGTTCTTTCTACCTCGCTTGATACTTAGTTTCTGCTAGATAGTCATCTATTCTTTCTTGAGGAAACTGTGGAAGCTTAAAGAACAGAAGAGATTCAGACCAGACTGCCCTTAAACTTGTTAGGTAGCTCAGCTTGCTATCTTCTTGTCTCTGCCTCCCGAACACTGGGATTCTAGAGTGGCCTACTATGCTGGCTAGTATGTCAGCTTGACATATGTTAGAGTCATTTGGAAAGAGGGAACCTCCATTGAGAGAATGTCCCTTCTCCCCCCAATATTGGCCTGTAGGCAAGTCTGTGGTGATTTTTCTTGATTGATGATTGATGAGGGAGAACCAAGGTCCTCTGTGTGGTACCACCTCTGGGCTGATGGTCCTATAATGTATGAAAAAGCAGGCTGAGCAAACCATGGAGAGCAAGCCAATAGGAAGCATTCCTCTATAGTTTCTGCTTTGGTTCCTGTCCTGACTTTGCTCAGTGAAGGACTGTTACCTAAAATGTAAGATGAAAGATAACCCTTTCCTCCTCAGGTTGCTTTGGTCATGTTGTTTCATGATCATAGGATGCTAATAAGTAAGACAACCATTACACTGGGCTTCAAACAAAATTTTTGTTCCCTACCTAGAAGTTAAAGAGAAGTCAGCATGGATCTCAGATGAAGAATGATATTCTAGAAGCTTCTTTTGATGACTTCCTAGATATGAAGTCTACTAATATGGGTTAATAAAAGAGTGTCTCCCATCTTTATCTATTTCTCTGTAATATAACTGATGAGCTCTCAGTTGTTACTGTATGTAATTAGACTTAGGAATTTATTTTCCTGTATTTTTTACCTTTAACCTTTATTAAATACTTAGGTTGTATCTTTCTTTGTACGATTAAACCGAAAGACAACTTCCCTTGCAAAAGTTATTTCAGGAGATGTCAAGCAGATCTGAGGATAGATTTCTAAATAGGGTTTATAAGACTTTAATACATCCTCATTCATGAAGGTTTATTTTTAGAAGACCTTTGACCTTCATCCTCTGGTCCCTTTCCTGTGCTTTCCGGAAACACAGGAATACATCGGAAGGGGATGGGAGCAGGTGTGGGACATTCATCATGTGTTGGACATCTGCACACGTGTGCCACGGTGGCCCCATGATGAGCTTCCTGTTTGCTATGTGATGCATTCTTAGAGCAAGCTCTGGGCTCGGAGGGAAAGGGAAGGCGATCACCCAGAACCTCCCGCTCCATACTGCCAGTAAGGCCTCTAGGAAGACACTTCCTGCTAGAATCATCTTAAAGGGTGAAGCAAAGCTCTCAGCTTTTCCTTGAGTCCCTGCTGCATGTGTGTGTATGCAAAAGGAAGTTTAACCTCAATAGAGAAATGATACATCAGCAACCCAGTTAAAAATATTTATTTTTGTTTACTAAATTGAATTTCATTTCAGTTTTCCCCCCCACAAAAGGTACTTTTCTTTTTTTGTGTGTGTGTGTTTTTTTTTAATTGCAAAGAGCCTCATCAGTGTGTTGTGTGGTCCCATAAAAACTTCCATATTTTAGTTTTCATGTGAGCTGTTGGCGTTTTTGGCAGAAAAGTCCAAGGTTTTATTTCTATTCTACAAAAGTGTGAAGTTTATTTACCTCACCCTAATGGCCAGTAGTTTCTGAGAGGAGAACTTGAGGTGGACCAACGTTCAACAGAGGATGGTCTGAACTTACTGGTTTTCATTGCAGTCCTAGGAGCAAAATCAAACAAGTGTCTCACCAGCTCATTTTAATGTAATGGCCAAAAGTTGCTCATATTTAAGGTAATATGAGAGCATTGACGCTGTTAAGATTTGACATGATGCCTGTCCCAGGGCACGGAAGATACCCAGAAGCGTCACATCCCCTGGAGCTAGAGTTACAGGCAGTTGAGAGCAGACTGATGTATGTGCTAGGATTATCTGGAGTTTTTGTAGATCATGGGACTGGCTGACCAGCAAGGGCAGGAGCCTGACTTCGAACTGTAGGTTAAGGTTGGAAGTGGGAGTTACTGCTGATTGATTGTGCTGGGTTCCACTTATTGCTGATTTACTGTGCTGGGCTCCACTTATCCACCCTGAGCAGTTTGGACAGCAGTGCATCCTCAGTGGGGGCTTTGTCTCTCCAGAAGGACAATTTTTAGATAACTATAGTTTATTTTAGGATGTTTTAGAAAACATTTTTCCCAAGTACCAGATGCAAAAAAATATTTTGATTTTTGATAGTACATTTCCTTATTTGCTTCAGCCACCGTAGCAGAGCATCTTTGATGGGCTGGCTAAAAAAACCAGCGATCATTCTGTCAATGATGGGCGCTGAAAATCTGAGATCAGGGACTCATCATGTCAGGGTGTGGTGAGGGTTTTCCTTGGTTGGTGGAAGGCAGCCTTCTAGCTGTGCCTGCATATACTGTAGAGAGGCAGCAAGCTGTCAGGGGCCCCTTCTTAGACGTGTGTTCTACACCAACAAGGACTGTGCCTTCGAGTCACCTGATTCTCAGATTCTCATCTCTAAACACTCCCGCATGTCGCACGTGTAACAGCTTCAGAGGAAGAGTTTTTGAGAGGACACAAAGTGCCCACAAGAATTGATTGTTCTTGAAGTGTAATGCCATAATTCACGGATGATGAAACACACCACTATTTTGTGTACAATTAAAGAAAAATTAAGCTGCTGTCCATTAAATTCCTACGGTACTTTATCACTTAATATATGTTTATCAAGGTTTTATTTCATCTATTTTAGAGATAGTTCTTAACACATACTGCTTTAAAGAGTTCGTTTACATCTACTTGTGTTTGTGTATGACACATGCTGTGGTATGCCTGTGGAAGTCAGGGAACTTTCTGGGAGTCAGTTCTCCATCTTTGGGGATTGAATTCAGGTCACCAGGCCTGGTGGCAAGTGCCTCCATCATGCCTGCCCTCACTTTATTTTTTATTATTATTTTCTAATTATAAAAAAACAAATTGATTAAAATATTTTTAAAAATTGTATTCAGAGTGCAGTCACTGTTAATTTTACTTGGCATTTCTAGGTTTGGCAGTACAGTACTCTGTAGAGAGTAATCCCAGTCCTCTGGAGATGGCTGAGTTCAAGGCCAGCTTGTGCTGCCTAGGAAGGCTTTGTCTTAACAAACACACTTTTTTTTTTAAAATGACTCTCTAATAATAAAATTAAGAGTAAATATGGGTCTTTAGAGCAATGTCCAATTGGAAAAAGTCAGTTAAAGATGAAGGAGAAAAAAACCCAAGATACTTTCTTTACTTTTTTTTTCCTTTACACACACACACACACACACACCCCTCGTTAGTCTTCAAAAGCTGCTCAGTATCTGCTGTACCTCTATACTGATGGGTTTTGTTGTTGTTTTTTGTTTTGTTTGTATCTCTCTTCTCCCTCTCCACATCCTCTCTCCCCTCCCCCTCCCCCTCTCTTCCTCCTCTTCCCCTCCCTCTCTCCCCCTCCCTCTCTCCCCCTCCCCCTCCCCCTCCCCCTCTCCCTCCCTCTCCCTCTCCCTCTCCCTCTCCCTCTCCCTCTCCCTCTCCCTCTCTCTCAGTGTGTGTGTGTGTGTGTGTGTGTGTGTGTGTGTTTAAGTCCTCTGGAAGTGTGTGTGAGTTGTTCGCTCTAGGAGAAGGGAGGTTCCCAGACTGTAGTCAAGAGCAAGAGTTAGGAGAAATGTATTGTTTTTGAGCTCTTGGTGCCCTTTATAAGTTGTTTCTAGAAATTCGGAACTGGTTGCCATGCGTGTAAGTGACAGGTGCATGCTATTTGCTTGATTCTCCCTGGTTGTAAGTATGTTGCGAATTTTACTAATGTGTCAATTCTGCAGTTTATCTTACTGCTTTAAGTTAGGACCTTTTTGCAATTGAGCCCTTTCTCTGTGTATCTCCTGCTTACCTTTTCACTGACTGTTTCTTGGCGCACCCTATTCTGTTGGTTTGGGGAAGGGCTTCTCAGTCTGGTTCTTCTTTCCCGGTGTGGCCCCCAGTTTGTATTTGTCGAATTTCCTTTTCCTCCCTTATGAGATAGGATATTTGCTTTGTTGATCCTGAACTCGTGGGCTACACAGGTCCTCCAGCTTCAGCCTCCCGAGTGCTGGGCTTCAAGGCTTGTGCTACCATGCTACTATGTCTGGTAAGTATACTGTGATTTATTTCAGTCGTTGATAGACAATGAAGTTGCAGCCTGGCGGTGGCTCATGCCTGTAATCCCAGCACTGAGAAGCAACTAGACCGTGCTATACACTACTTAATGATTTCCTGGTCATCCTGAGCGCTATAATGAGAACCTGTCTTAAAATAGAAGTTTTATTGTCTTTTTGGCCATATTGCAAATCAGTTCTGAAACAAATCTCCCTATATGCACTTATGCTTTGGTGAGAAGAATTTTTTTAAAGTCATTTTAAAAATGTACTTTTTTTTGATTTTGCTGAAACACCCTTCAAACAGGTAATGCATTTATAGGTCTACTAACGATATATTAGAAAATGTGTTTGTTGAAATCCCTACCAACATTGTCATTAAATGATTTAACTTTTGCTAATCTCAGGAAAGTCTCATTTTAGCATCTCGATTATGATTTTTTAAAAAGATATGAATTCAGCACTGTTTGTATGTTTGTTGGCCGTTTGAAATGACACTGTCTGGGTGGGGCTGTATTGTGGCTGTGTAGCTTACCAGCTCTGTGACCCTAGACAAAAGACTTGCATGTTCTGTGCTCAGGGCTGGCTTATGAGGAGGCTTCAATTAATATTTTAGAAGCATTTAAGCTGGTCTGTGACACAATATTGTGTGACTTTTTGTCAATAATGAAAATTTGTTTCTTTGTTCTGCCTGTTTACCTCTTTTCTCTTTTTGGTTTAGTGGCTGCTTTAATAATTTAATGAGTGTTTAATTATTGAGAGCCCACCAGCTAAAGTTTTAAGCAAGGCAAACATGTCTTATGTTTAATTTTGAATTACAAAGCCTAAAAAGATTTATCTAAGTCACCCTTTCTGTTTGGTGGGATTAAGTGAAGGAGTCTGTACTAAATCTCTAAGTTCTGTGTTAAAAAACTGCCTGGGATTACAAATCACTTGAGGGGACCAACTCTGTTCCCCTGCTTTGTGTGTGAGTTCACTGCTGCTGTGAAGGAAAGTCTTAGAACTGCTTCCATCTCTAACCTGCATCTGCAGCGCCAAGGTCCCGAAGCTGAGAGCCTCTGGAGGGCTTTTTCCTTCTTAGGAGCTCAGTTGTTACAGTGGCTGGCTAGGCTCTCCAAGCAGGAGATCAGATATCTTTTGATGTAGGGAAGTATCATATTGAAGTGAGTTAAGGGCTTTGCCAGCTTGCCTTCCAGTCAGGTTGAAGTAGGATTGTAAGTTGGAGGCCAGTTAGGGCTGTGCGGAGAACAAAATCAGAGGAGCAAACCAAGAACAACCCCCCACCCCTCCTTCCCCCCCTCCTAGGTAGCCTCTCGGTTCCAAGTTTGAAGGCACGTCCTAATAGTTTTCTCAGAACAGGTTGCTTTATTTCTTTGAACCTTTAGTTTTCTTGCCTACATAATAAAGATAAATTGTGTTAGCCGTGATGAGTCAAATGCAATTCATTTTGTTTGAAAATGTCAACATCAGGTAAGATTAAAAGGAACCCTCACATAGCACCTTTGACCTTGAGAGATGCTGTCAGCAAAGAAATAACGTCTACTCGTGCAAGTCTTTAAGCTTATATCATGTGTTTTGATGTGAAGATGCTGGGAGAGGGGGGTGAGATTTCATTTTCTTAAGGTATTAGAGAAATCTGGAAGTGAGCCACAGTTAGTTAACCAGAAAGCAAATTCTCTAGAGAATACATGATGGTCCTTATGAAAGAGTTATTCTCCACTGCACACTGTTATATGATGTGCTGAATGCCTATGTTTACTAATGTAATAGATAGTTTATAAATGAGAAGGGTAAAAAACTACTGTAAGGGTTGGGGTGTCGTTGTGGTAGAGTGCTTGCTTAGCATGCTCAAGGTCCTGGGTTCGATTCCCAGATCCACAGAAGGAAAACTGCTCTGAAATATAAAGATGACATGGTTCTTAAGCTGTAGAGGCAAACTAACCCTGTTTTTCTGTCCCTAAAGTTAGTGATCTGGGTGCTTGGGTTTGATTCCCAGCTTAAGCTGTTGAGTCTCACTGTCTTTCAGTTTCGTGTCTTGAAATGGGGAGAAAACTCTACAGAGCCAACCTGTTGAATATTTAAAATCTGAACTTAAAAAAAAAAATCGGGAAAAAGCTACATGAACATTGACCACAAAGTTCTGCCTTGTATTCTCTAAATAATACAGCGTGCCTTCCAATTTACATAGCATTTCCATTGTATTAGGTATTGTCTAACATCTGGCTGTGATTTAAAGTATACAAGAGGATGTATGTAGGCTTTATGCAAATACTGTGCCCTTTCCCATAAGGGACCTGATCATCCTAAGATCCAATGGGGATATCGGTACCAATGCCTCACTAATACCAAGGGGCAAGTATTCTCTGTAGATTGTTGATTTTTCAAAGAGTAAATCGGTTAAAAGTCCTTATAACAATGTCTGGACCATAGTAAGCATGTTAGAAATATTTGCTCTTATCATAGATGGCATTCTGTGTACCGTTCTGGGCTCTTTGCTTTTCTGTCTCTTGACACTCTTCCTTCAGACTTTGGTAACCAGTGGCACTTCAGAGACATTGTTTCGTTAGCTCACTTGTCTGTGGTCAACCCAACCCTGGCCACTCCATCTGGTGCAGATGGCGGAAGGAGCTGCTTATTAGGCATGCCCTTAGCAGACTGCTGCAGGGACAGTTGCTGTAAACAGTCTGGGAAGCCATGTGTTTGCTAAGAGACTGGGGGTGGGGGGAGGGCGTTACAGAGGCCTAGATGCAAGGATGGGAAACAAGAAACTTCTGCATCTGCAAAGATGTCTGTGTTTCTCAAGTACTGTGCACGAGATTCACAGCTCCCTTCAGCGCAGCTCGCTTCAGCGTTGCAGGCTCTGGGCTCTCATGTCACTGTTGTGTGTGCTGTGAGTCCTAGCCATGGCTAGGCCTCCACCAGACCTACTCAGTGCCACCTTGGAAATCACTGGGTGAGGAGCACACATTTGCACCTTTGTGGGAGTTCTTGAGTGATCAGAGCTGTGGTTCCGCTGACATTTCTTTATGTGTTACTGCGGGGACACCCTAACTAGTTATGCAACATTTTGCGTGTGTGACTTCGAAAACTCTTAGGAAAAATGGATTCCACCATTATCTAGCAAACCGTGTTGTTCTTGGCAATCCCCTGAAGATGAACTTTAAATACAGATACACAAGTTAAAGGGTTCTGTTGCAGAATAACAAGGCACGTGATTTGATCAAAGCAGTTTGTCGGAGTATTTCATTTGGTTTTGTGTTTATGCTGATTCTGTGTCAACATTTGCTCAGTCACATACTTTACTTACGAGTCAGATATACAGAAAGGAGTAGCTAGTGAATATAATCTCAATTTATGTGATGTCAGAGGCCTTTCCCCCCAGAGACATACTTGAAGAATGAATGAAGCAAATAACTTGCAATCCATTTTATGTTTGAGAAATCATGATTAGAGTGGAATGTTAATATGGTTAGCTGCAGAGAGACAGTGTTGACATTGTTGCTAAGATATTTTACCAGAAATGTCATTGAAGCTGCTGTTTTGAAAATGGAGCAGTGTGTGTGAGTATGTGTGTGTGTGTGAGCGGGGATGTAGTATATAGAATATTAAAGACACAAAACAGGAAATGCCAAGGCATCTTATTCTCTCCTCTAATCTGTATACCTCAGAGTGGGCCCGAAGAGGGCTTTGCTAAATAGCTACATGTACAGTCAATTTATATGTTCTCTTTCTGGAAAATGAACAGAGTTGGTGTGCTGTGGCGTTTCAAATGTGTATTATATGTTGGAGGTGTGTATGTGTGTGTGCATTCATGTGGAGGGCAGAGGACAACCTCAGATATGTACCACCTACCTTGGGTTCTCTCACTGTCTTGGGGCTCATTAGGTAGGCCAGGCCTACCAGACAGTGAGCTCAGGGATCTTTGCCTCTTCAGTGCTGGCTGGGATTGCCAGTGTACTACCATGTCTGCAGAGCATTTTTTAAATGTGGGTTCTGTGGAAGAAACTCAGATCCTCACACTTGGAAGGCAAGCATTTTACCCTTGAATTGCTTTTGTTGTTTATTTGTTTTTGAGAAACTTTACATGTTACCTAGAAACGTTAAGCTCCCCTTCAGCCCCTGTCATGTTTGCAGATCCCATGTTCCATATAAGGACATTTTCTTTTAATTGACATAAGAGAGAGCAGCAGCTCCCTTTATTCTTGTCCTTTCTCTTGTGGTAAGCCTGCTGGCACAGCGCTTCGCTGATGGCAGTGCCAGAGTTTGGGATTGAGTAGTTAGTGAGGAGTGGTGTAACAGGTTATGATATTGTTCCAAAACCCTTTTTCCCTCTACTTATTTTTTCCACCTCCAAAATGTCATCATGTCCAATGTGACAGAATGTTCCTGATGATTATATCCTTCAGAGAAACACGACTTGCTAAATGATCTGTGGGTGATAGAATTTCTTCGGCACTGCACAGTTAGTTCCTCATGCTCCGTGTGCACTTTGGTTAGGGCATCTGCTACTTGGGCCAGCAAGCCAGAGTGGTACTCTAATAGAGTCGTGACTAGAGTCAGGCAGCCTGGGTTCTAGTCTGTGGGCAACTTTGCGAACTCATCTGGAACAGGGAGAAGTTGAAGCATCTATTTTAAATGGATTAAGATGAATAAACTAGTGTATATAAAGTGTTTAATAAGATGTCTGGCACAGTGAGTAAGGACTTAATGAGTATTAGCTTACTCATCATTAGTAGAGAAGCTGGCAAGATGGCTCAGCAGTAAGGGTACTTGCTGCCAAGCCTGACGACCTGAGTTCCATTCCCAGAATGTACATAACAGAAGGAGAAAACCAGTCACTGCAAGTTGTCTTCCGAGTGCCACAGCCGCTCCCACACATATACAATCAGCAAATGTCATCATCTCTATTAGTCCAGATACACTCAGTAGACGTACCATTTATAATTAAGACATAACTACAAATTCCAGTGTGTTACTGTGATACCCACTTCATGTGACTCCCAGGAGTCAGTGAGCTTGGGCTGTAATCATAGGGCTAAGGCATACAGATGAGATGGAGGAGTGGCTTAAGGATGGATATCCTGAAGGCACTGGCTGTTCCAGGCTATCTTGTTGCTTGGTTTCAGAACACTAATGATGGCCGGGCGGTGGTGGCGCACGCCTTTAATCCCAGCACTTGGGAGGCAGAGACAGGTGGATTTCTGAGTTCGAGGCCAGCCTGGTTTACAGAGTGAGTTCCAGGACAGCCAGGGCTACACAGAGAAACCCTGTCTCGAAAAAACAAAACAAACAAACAAACAGAACACTACTGACATATTTGTGAAGTCTATGGCACTGTATTCTTCTTCTCATGTCAACCACAAGAGGGTTTGGTGGGAAAAGCCAGGTTCTTTGTGTTATTCTAAGTTAAGGCATATTTGGTTGTGTTTAAGGAAATTTAACATTAAGTAAAGAAAGCATGCGTTCCTTGATTGAGCTTATAAGTTGAAGGCAAAGACATTGGAATAAGACAGCTGGGTTATGGTTAACACATGTTAGTCTTAGTTTTGGGAGTGGTTTGAGGCCAGTCTGGTCTTCATGGGGAGACCCTGTGTCCATATGGGGGAAAATGACAGGCAAACAGAAGTCAGTTTAGAACATCACTTGAAGAACAATCAGAAGGGATAGACCATCTTACAACAAGCAGTAAGATTTGGTCAGGTATGTTAGCTGCACAAGAACAAGTCTGAGCCTGTGGATTGAAGTCCATAGAGGTTATGATTGGAAGCTTCTAGAAAGAGGAAAAGTAGCCCTCCCTTTTGGTAAGTATCCAGAGAGATAGCTTTACTGGGTAGCCCAAGGAAGTAAAAGGAGAGGGGTATAAATTTCTGTTTGAAGTAAGTATGTGCTGGAAAATCAAGTATGCTTTATAAAACTTTCATGTCCTAACATTGCCAGAATACAGGCCAGACCTAGAGCAGCCAAGGAAGAGGAAACCCATCCATGCCTCTAAGCTGTAAGAACAGCCACCACCACCACGTGACTGAACTCCTTCTAAGACATTGGTTGTGCATCCCATTTTGCTGTTATTGTCATTCATATATAAAACATTGTGTATACTGGCTTAGTTGTTTATTCCACATGGTTTAAAAAATGCCGCTCAATATGGCAAACTGTTTTCTTTTTCCTTCTCACAACGTGTTCATTGGCACCAAAACCAGGCTTTGTGCCGCCGCCTTTGCCCAGTGTCCTGACCATGTAAAATGCTAGCTGCTGTTAGCAAGTTCTGACAGCTACAGTTATTATTTTAAGAGGTCACTCAGATTCTTTTTTCACTAAGAGGTGAAGTATATGGTTGAAAACCACATTTCCTGAAAGGGAAGGGGATGAAAAAGGGACAGTTGGCTGAAGTGTGACAAGGCGTAGGTTATATATACACAGTTTGTAAAACCATAGTGGTTCCATTGTTGGAGTTAATTTAGGTGGTTCTCTGAAGTAATGTTTTCTTCTTCTCTCTGAAAGAATACATATACTGTGTGTTGAGTCTGGGAGTGTCTCTGAATGCTTTTAGTTGATATGACATAACAATTGCAAAGTTGCTTCAGCTTTATGAGACTTGATCATGCTAGCCGCTCTCTCTAGATACAGCTATTGTTTTTTGACTTCTGGCTTTTGATGTTGGAGAGGGTAACGTGTTGAGCATTGATTTGTATTTCCTGCAAAAGATATGTTGGAGCCCCAGCCTTTAATATTGTATTAGTGGAAATGACCCAATTTGAAAATACAGTATTTACAGATGTGATTAACTTAAGGTCTCTATAGAATTAGGCTGGTCCTAATTTCAGATACCTGGGGTTCCTAAGAAAGACTGCAACAATGTAAGACTGCAACAATGTAAGTCTGCAACAATGTAAGACTGCAACAATGTAAGTCTGCAACAATGTAAGACTGCAACAATGTAAGACTGCAGCAATGTCAAGAATGATTGTTTGCACCTGTAATTCCAGGACTTGGGAGGTTGAGGGAAGCCTGAGCTATATAATGAGTTCTGGGCCAGCCTGAGCTACAGAGGGAGACCCTATTTCAAACAAACAGAATCACGTGGACAGAGAACACTGTAGATTGATGAGGGCAGGGTTGGAGTGCTGGGTCTTCAAACCAAGAAACATCAGAGATAGTTGGCTAGAGATGAAGAAATAGCCATGGGATGGCTCCAGATGTCTCTGGAGAGAGCGTGACCCTGCCCCACACTGTGACTGTGGGCTGTTAGGTCTGGAGATGTAAGGAATTAACTTTTGGTTGTTTTTGAGTCACGTGCTTTGTGGTCTCTTCGTTTACACAGCTCTAGAATGGCTCAGTAGCCAGGCATCACTGTTTTGTGCACACTCAAAACCACATGCTTTGGTCTGTGACAATCATTTCTAAAGCTTTCAATACAAAGTCTTTACCAGGTGACACTAGGACTGTGTTTTCCTCCAGTGAAGCAGCATAGAACCTAATAGGTCCTATCAACTGTATTCCTCTTGTCAGAACAGGGTGTTTGTTTGTTTGTTTGTTTGTTTTTTGTTTTTTGGTTTTCTCGGTTTTCTCGAGACAGGTTTTCTCTGTGTAGCCCTGGCTGTCCTGGAACTTACTCTGTAGACCAGGCTAGCCTCGAACTCTCGAACTCAGAAATCCGCCTGCCTCTGCCTCCCAAGTGCTGGGATTAAAGGCGTGCGCCACCACTGCCCAGCCAGGGTTTTGTTTTAATGACTTTATTGTGTCCAGGTTTCTTCTGAGAAACATCTTTAGTTCTCCATATCTGTAATCTTTTCTCATATCATTAAACGTTCTTTTCTTGCCCTTTTCCTCTATGGCCTGGGAAAACTCTCCTGAGCCTTTGGTCTTTATTGGTGCTGTGTACCAAGCAGTGGTGGATCCTAGCCTGTGCTGCATGCTAAGTGATCGTGAACAGCCTAGGCTAGCCACTCCATGTTCGCCAGGGTGCCCAGCTGCTTCTGAATGGTGTTCTCAGTTCTCTTTCTCTGATTCTTAAAGATGCTCACTTTCTGGGGGGCTGGAGGGACAGCTCAGTGGTCAAGAGTATCGTTTGTTCTTCCAGAGGACCCGAGTTCAATCCACAGTACCCATATGGGAGCTTGCAACTGTCTGTAACTCCACTTCCAGGGGATCCAACATTTTCACACAGATGTACATGTAGGCAAAATACCAATGCACAGAAAAATAAAATAAATCATTAAAAAAAGATACTTTCCTTTCATCGATAAACTCTGTACTTTATCAGCTCATCACTGATGATTTCAGGGGAGGCCTGGTGTAAGGGGGCCTTGTTTAAAGGAGGTTCAGGAAGTGTTCATGCTGGGAGACTTGGGGTGAAGCAGCCTCAGTGGAGGGAGTAGGGACTCTGTTGCCCCACTGACTGGAGTGTGGTTAAGCCATGGATTGTTGCAACAACAAAGAATGTTCCAGCGCCTTCTTTTAGATTGCTATGGTTCTTCTAGCTATCTCCTGTTTGGGGGTTTTTGCCTCTTTGTTGACAGACATTTTCCTGAGCCCTAGGGAGGCTTTGCATAAGTACATGCTTGGTGCAGTTTTACACACAGTCCAGGACTCCTGTTTTACCCACCTCAACCCTGCCCACTCCTGTCAGCTGGCTGTCCCCCTGCTAGTGACAGCCTTGATGACTTGGAGCTGGCACAGAGACAGTAAAAAGGACTTGTCATTGGTGGTGGCCTTCTGCTGCTCCTCCTCCCTTGCCTCATGGCAACCTGCCAAGTGCAGACTGGTCACCTCTGGGTGGCATTCACATGCAGGTGTCCGTGAGCACAAACCCTGTGGGATGGCACTTCCTTTCACTCACTTCCCAAGGGAGAGCATAGCAGGTGGCCCACTTAACTTCACATATACACATAGCTCTCTTCTTGGGAGTATAAATATAAATATTTACATCAAACATGTACATAGAGGGTGTCAACCATATACATGGATTAACCTCTGCCCATGCTCCCAGTTGTTTCCATCCTATTTCCAGATGCAGGCATGACTACAGAATCCAGAGATCCTCCGTTCACAAACAGTAGGAGTGCGTATATATACTACATGAACATAAATGTATACACATACACCCCCAGGAAACATATGTTTTTAAATACTGAAAACTTGCTCTAATGGTCATTTCCTATGGTTATTTTCCTTCCCTTGCCCATTTATTTATTTATTTATTTATTTATTTATTTATTTATTTATTTATTTTTGCCCATCTTTGCCTTGACCTCTCTGGCTTCTCACCTCAGCCTTCTGAGTGTTGGGATTACAGATATCTAACACTCCCAGATGCCTTTTTTTTTTTTTCCTGTTTTTTCTTTCCTTTTTAAAAATCAGAACACAAGCATCTTAGATTCTGACCAGCTTCTTGTTCCAGTGGCAAGAGAAATCCCTGATACACATTGCATTCATTACGTTACCCTCTCTGGGAGAGCCTTAAAGCCCGTGACTTGAGTTTCAGTAGTTGAAACAGCTTCCCAGGCAGCACTTGGCCCCCTCCCTGAACAGAGGGGTTGAGGCTGCTGCCATGATCAGATGTAGCAATACAAGCCTTGAAAGCTTCAGAGTCTAAGAAGTGGGAAGGTTGATGAGGTCAGAAAACAGGGAAATGTAGAGTAAGGACTTTGCATCCCACAGACCTTTCCAGGCTGTTGTTGGTTGCAACTGACCCACATTTTTATTCTTCCTCGGGGCCAGACTGGGAGACTAGACCCACCAGTCTCACTGCAGGAGCTGCAGGCCCATATGCTGCAAGAGTTAATGAGCGTACAGTCCTGGGTGAAAGGAAAGGATGCTATTTTGAGTGCTTGATGACTGAACACCTATGCTTCAGATGTACCTGGTTTGTGTGACAGCAACATAAGGTGTGACTGAAGGAAAGTTAATGATCAGGAGGCCTGGGCACCTCCCCAGCAGAACATTCCGGAGTGTTTGGGACTAATTAAGCAGCCGGCACAGAACTGGAAAAATAGATGAGGGAACAGCTTTCTTCATGGTGGCCTGGGACTGCGTGCAGACCTATATATACACTATTTTTGGTTTTCTCCATCGGGTACACAGAATGACGTAATATTGAAAGTGTATCTCGGCAGGCAGCCTTCTGAAAGGGGAACAGCACCGGGGAGATGGGCAACTTGAGTTGCCTGAGGTGCCCTCAGGCACGTTGCTTACTCCTGTCTGCTCCTCTGTCTTCTCATCTAGAAGGGAACTAGGAATTGTAGGAAGGCTGTGAAGATGAAGTGAGGAAGTAGGGTGCTCCTGGCATTCGGTCTGGGCACCTACTTCATCCCTGAAAGCATTTACTTTAAACTATACTCCTGTGGAGTCTGAGAATGGAGGGTTTTCTGAGGTCATAGATTTTTAAAAGCACTGTGTAGCTCTTGCATGGTGGCATGTTTTAAAGGAAGAGCTTGGACAGTCAGGGAGAAAATGGCATTTTGTTTACTCGGTATGTTTCAGGATAAAGCGCACAAAGTATAAGGACATTTGCTGACCCCCATGGAGAAGGTGAAAGGATCTGCTTGCCTCATTAGCTGGTACTTTTTGGACCCCAGAACCTCTGGGTCAGCTGTTTTCTTGTGGTTTTTGTTTTATTTTTGGTGGTACTAATTTGAGAATTAGTCATGATTGTGTGGATATGTTTTGGGATCCTCTTATCCTTTCTTTTTGAAAGCATACACTGAATATTTAGTAGCGGGGCCTAGAAGCCACGGCATCAGGTAAGATACAGGATGCTTTAAAGTGTTTTCCATTGCAAGAGAGAACCTTTCACAAGGTTCAAAAAAGACACTGGGTCTTGCAGAGGAAATCTTTCCCAACTTGCTAGGTTTCTGTAAATATATATGAGTTATGTGGTTATAAAACCTTATGATGGAAAATATGTTTAAAAAGCAGTACGCTCAGAGGCGGGAACCACATAAGACGGCGTAATACATCTAATGTCCTAGTTAAATGTATCACCCGAGTCCCGTTTTCTGGAACTGGATAAACAGAACATCTTTCTCTTTCTATTCTAAGCTTCTAGCCCCAGCCTTCCCTGGCTACTTTATGGCACGATAAATGGAAATCTTATTTCCTGCCTCTGTAGACCTATTTACCTGAATGTCTGAGCTCACCCTTGCCACTCTCAGGACCACCCTTTCTCAAATTGGCTCTGCTTTTATCTGCCTGCCTTCTCTGCCCTCCTTTAAAAGCTGCCTCTAATCCTGCGTTCCTCCTGCTTTAATCTGCAGTGCCGACTTTACCATTCTGTGTGTCCACCTTTAAATGTTCATCTCCTAGTTTCACATGTTTTTTTCTTTCACTGTGAATTTAAATTCAAAGTCTTTAAGAGTTGGGGGGGGTGTTAAATAAAGAACTATTATCAAAAGCCATTTCTGCCCATTTATAATGCTTTATTAGATGTCTTTGGTGAGTTCGTTATCTTTGTACGTATGGCTTTCACTCTTATACTTTATTATTGTGTATTTTAATTTTGATTTATTATAAACACAGAAGACCTTATAAGCATCCATTTATCCCCCATGTCCTTCCTGATCTTTTATTTTTAGAATTCAGGAAATCAGCGATTTTAAAATAGGAAAAAGTGTGTGTGTGTGTGTGTGTGTGTGTGTGTGTATCAAGATTGTATATAACTAACAGAGCCTATGATACTATTATCCCCTTTACATTGCCCCTTAAATATTTAGCTCATTTAGAATATGTTTCTTTTGGGGTTCTCCATTTTCCCCATCATCCTTAAAACAACTGCAGCAGTGTGTTAGGATCTGAGATGGCTGGTTGGGCGAGGGTTCCAGCTGCTCTGTCTGTTCTTCCCAGTTAATGTTGCCCCGATTTCCGGCCTATGAGAGGTGTGCTTGGATCGAGAGACTCCAAGATGAACTCACGCTAGGCGATATGATTGTTTATGGGGTTTAAATGTTCCATGGGAAGCACCTGCCAGTGTTGGAGGGGAGTCCGGCAAACCTGGTCATTGGTAACATGGCTTTTGTACCCTGGAGAGGATGCGTTGTCCTGCCCAGTCTGGGCTTTTCTGCTGCAGCGACAGGAAGCGTGATTGGAGTGTGCTTCCCAGTTCTTAATCCAAGCGAGGAATAGAGTAGGCTGCAGTTATAACAACGTCTACTCAAGGCCAAAAGAAATGCCCAGTCACGCTGGTTGCCGTAGTGAAACATCTTTAATTCTTCTGAAACCCTTTTCAGCATCTGCTGAGGAATGTTGGGTAAGCTGGGGATTTCTGATGCCCCACTGCTTGGAACACCCCATCATGTGTGTGCCCCTACCAGAGTTCTACTTTTGGCCTCGGTGTCATAAGATGCTCTGGGCTTCCTTTGACCTTAACCTGCTGCTCTGAGCTGTTAAAGCTCTCCGGCTCCAGGATGCTGTCCATCCTCTAAGCGATCTGGTCTCCCACATGGTGCTTTGTGCCTCCTGTGCCTCCATAAAGCTGCTCTCCTACTTCGCACCTTCCCTATAAAAGGAAGCCGGAAGTTTAATTGTTTCTGGAAAACCAAACAGAACAGCATGTTTGGGACAGGAGATGGCAAAGTCAAGCTGAAATAGGTGCCCCCTCCCCCAAACCCCATCTTTAAGTCACATTTTTATCGCAGCCTACATAAAATCAAAGAGCCAGAGCCCAGCTGCTCCCAAGGCTGAGGGTCCTCATGGCTGCGGCATGCCTTGGAAGGCTCTGTCTTACAGACTTGCAGTTAATGAAAATATTTGGTTTGTTAGATACAAACAAAGTTTATGGGCAGAATTCATGATTAGGAAATGCTTTAAATCTGCACTCCAGTCCCTCATTTTTCTTGTTCTGTGTTAGAGAATTCTGTCTCTGAGATAGTGACCCTTTTCTCAGGAACAAGCTTAACTTTTAAAGTTTCTGGTGATGGTGTAAGTATTTCCATTTCTTTGTGTTCCAATCGAAAGTAAGGGACTGGAAGTCAGGGTTTTCATGTGTATGTGGGTCAGAAATCTTTCCGAGTGGGTAGCGAGACTATTCCTTATGGCCTATTGAGCTATCTCACTGCCACTTACAGCTCAAGTCTGTGACTTCGGTAGTACATGGGGCCATGTAGTTCTCTTCAAAACATGGGAAATCAGCCTTGCTTGCTGCACTGGTATCCTCGGTAACTGTGGGACTATAACTACTTACATGTTCTTGTCAGACTCCTATCATGACTTGCCTTAATCTTGTAGGCGCTGTACCTGCTTACAGAACCAAATGGCAGTGGGATCTGGTCATGGAACTAGTTGAGACAGACAGTAACTGCCCTTCAGCTCTCAGGAATCTCTTGAGTCTAAGCTTACAACCCTTTTGGGAGGTGGTGCTCTGGCAGAGCCGTGGCCCTGCCTTTTCATTGGCAGCTACAGAAGTGTCTCATGTGCTGGTTACACACATCAAGAGGTGGTATCTTCAAGAGTCCAGGGGTGTAATGTTCCAAGACAGGGACCTCTCCTGTTCACTTGGACAGTATAAGGGACCTCCACTAACTCCTGTTTACCCTCCTTCCTTAGGGGTAGAATGTCTTGATCACCTGCCTTTAGTGTTTTTGTAATTCTAGTGAAGGCTGGCTAGTAATTGTGCCTTTCCTTCTTCTCCAAATTAGAGATTTGGGCAATTAGTGGTAATTCATCAGTGTCTCAGGTTTATTGAGATGCTTCGTGTGCAGTTGGCCCCGGTGAGGCTGAAGAGACCTTGCTGACTCTGCCAACTTGCCCACTGTGTTTGAGTTGCTTGTGGAGCCCAGGCTCAGCATGTTCCCCAAGTCTGGGGCACGGTTAACAGTCCTTCCCATGTGAAAAGCCAGCACAGCAGTGCAGCATGAATAATGGTGGTTTGGGTCACATCCCTTTCTGGCCTTATGCACAGAGATCTGGAAAAAAAAATTAGTGCCTGCCTGGATAGACATCTTAGGGGTTTCATCCCCCCCAACCCCAAGTGTGGTACTTGGGTTTCTTTTGTAGCTAGGAAGTCAGGGCAAGGACTAGTTGGAGAGCCTTTGTCAGACAGACTGGTTTTGCTTATGGAAAACTTACATGTCTCCTCTGAATTCTACTGTCTATAATTTAGAGCTTTGAAGATGGTTTGTAATCTATGGAGTGATGACTCAAGTTTCTTTGCAGTCCTTAGTTGCTTGTTGGTGTATTCTGAGGAATGTGACTTTGGGTGGGGTCGCCAAGTCGGGGGAGGGGCAGATAGGAGCAAAGCGTATCATCTGAGTGCATGTAACTGGCTACATTTCTTCTCTAAGAGGCTCGTCCCTGTCGAGGCCTGTATTCTTGTATTCTTTGTACAATATAATTGCATCCTCTGTGTTTTTGGAGGATCTGCTTACTCTAGAAAGTTTGGTTTCATAATGGTGTGCTAGTTTGTTCCCAGGTTCATTTGGGGGTTACATGCTAAGGGAACCTGCTCAGTGTTGAGCACTGGGATATGTTGGGGTTGGCTGGGGTTCAGGAGGATAGAGAATTGAGGCCAGGAACCCCTGTGGGTGCAGTCCAGGTCTTCCATTGGGATCCCCATATTGGAAGACGCAGACTCGGGGCTGGAAGTCCAGAGCGTTCCTGGCTTTGGACTCTGTGTAGCAGTTGAGTGGGACAGAAAGGCCCTCCTGGCAGAGTTCACTGATGCTACAGTAGTAAAGCTTGAGTTCCCTACAGGCAATGGAGTTCAAGAGTGACCAGGAGAAATCATTGGAAGAAATTCAGTATGCCTGATATATGGGAATTCTAGTCTAAGAATGTAGCTCTTAGGAATTAAAGTCTTATCAACTTGTCGTGTGTGGTGTAACCTAGATATCATCTCTCTACTCCAGGAGGTGACTTTGGCTTCGAGACGCCTGCCTTGTCCTCCACTGGTGACTCTCCTGTGAACAGTTTGTCCACAACAGAGGACACATACCGTGTGAGCTTGGCCAAAGGGGTCTCTATGTCTCTTCCTTCATCGCCTTTGCTGCCTCGACAATCTCACCTGACACAGTCAAGGTCGAACAAAAAATCTCCAGGTAAAAAAGCATCCCAGTATCTACACAAGCTGTATTGGTTATTTAAATTATATATGATATAAAGCACAAATAATTATGTATAATCATATCATATATATATGATCTATATATATCATATATAGATCACATATATCATGTATATATATCATATGTATGTATATATCAAGATGAGTACATGTAAGAAATCTTCTGGGAGAGCCAGGTGTGGTGGTGTATACCTATATACCTATAATCCCAGCACCTAAGACAGCTGAAGCAGAAGTTCATGAGCCCAGGAGTTCCAGGCCAGCTTGGGCAACATAGTGAGATCTCATCTCAGAAAAACAAATCTTTTAGGAGAATATTTTCAATATTAAAATAACTTTTAGAAGAAGGGGGTTCAAAATTATTTCTAGCTACATATATGTTTGTGCCTCTGTGTGTATGTGCACATGTGAATTCAAGTGCCCTCAGAGACCAGAAGAAGTTGTTGGGTCTCTTGTAGCTGGAGTTATAGGTAGTTGTGAGCTGCCTAACATGAGTGCTGGGAACTGCACTCAGGTTCTCTGCAAGAACAGTAGGTACTCTGAGCTGCCGCTGTCCCCAGGGAAAACAACGAAAGTATTTCAACCTACCTGTCTGTCGGTCCACCTCCAAGTATACTGATGAGCTGCCCAGGATAGACTTTCATAGAGATTCAAGAAGCCCCTGAAGTTGTGAATAAAGGCAAGTGTCACTGACAGCAGCCTGCCTGTCCATCACTACCAAGCCTTATATAGCCAGTGTGTTTGCTTGCTGACATCATCCAGCATTGGAAGAGTTATAAAGTTTAGTTTCTGCTGAAGACTCAGGCTTGTAACAGGGCAGGAGCCGTGACTCATTTGTATAGGGCATCTTGACTCCTTTTGTCATTACCAGCTTTATGTGCTTGCGCATACTGAGAGCAAAGACAAGCAGCGGTTAACCATGAGAGGCTGGGATTCAGATGTGAGGAAAGCCCTTCCTGTCCTCATCCCTGGAGTCCTAGCAGTTCTTTGATATTCTTTTAAATTGGCCAGATATTTGCTTATAAAAGGCAGGATAATTCGGGTTCCCACTGATCATGTGCCAATGAAAATTCTTCTCAATTACATGGGAACATATTCAGAGTTCATCTAAATTGTGCCCTGGGGCTATGAAATTAATTAGTTTCTGGTTTCCTAAATATTTGTGTTAACTTGGAATGACATATGCATTATTTTTGAGTCTTGTAGTCGGTGTTTGAATTTTATGTGGGGTAAAATTAAGAGGGGAAACCCTGAGGCGTTGCATGTGTGAAATGATGATGTGAATTTGGTTGAGTCTCCAGAATCTCTCATTGTTCCAGAACTTTCTTATTTTGGACAGCATTGTTTACAGTTCAGTCATTAGCTGGAAATGGGGAACTTTTTTGGTATGAAGTGATTTCCTGTGCCAAGGAATTTGACCAGCTTATCAGTATTTAGTATTCCTGGAATGTCCTTTGCTTGCCACACTCTTTGCTATATCTCATGTCTTTTCTTCCTGCAAATCGTGGTTCCCACAGGGCCCACCTTGCTAGGTTACCCTGGTTGGAATGACCATCCTTAGGATCTGCACACATCTCTTTTAACTCAGCTGTGTTGTTTGTCTGTTCACCCCAGGTTAGTGAGTTTATCAACAGAAACTCTTTGCTATGCCAAATTTCATTTAGATGCATGAGCCCTCTCCCAGACCTATCTGGGCCTTCTTATCAAATCCAGATTTAGCCAAGAGACCTGTTAATGTCAGTTTAACAAGGAAGTCTCATCCTCACCCCCAGCTCTGCCACCATCCCCCCCCATCACATGACCTAACTGTAGCAAAAATTCTGTTAGCTCAGTGAAGTCAGAATTCCCCTCCTGGTTTCTGATCTCTTTGTGATTTTTTTCCTTTACTGACAGTCACCCTGTACCTTGGCTATACATCATCCCTACTTGGCTGTGCAACTTTCAGAGTTGAGCCTAGTCTTTCCTTGACTGAAAAATTCTACTGCAGTGGTCCAACATCGACTCCTGAATTAAGTGTACCTTCCTGCACTTAATTTTACAAGTATCACTGAAAAATTGTTGCTGCTGCTGCTTCTTCTTCTTCTTCTTCTTCTTCTTCTTCTTCTTCTTCTTCTTCTTCTTCTTCTCCTCTCCTTCTCCTTCTCCTTCTCCTTCTCCTTCTCCTCCTCCTCCTCCTCCTCCTCCTCCTCTTCCTCCTCCTCCTCCTCCTTCTCCTCCTCTTCTTCTTCCTCCTTCTCCTCCTCTTCTTCTTCCTCCTTCTCCTCCTCCTCTTCCTCCTTCTCCTCCTCCTTCTTCAGGATGCACTTCATAGAAGTGATGCTTTAGGACAAGCAAAATGTCTTAGCCAACCATGTCATACCTATGAAGAACGATGATTCTGATCCTGTATCTTACTATGAACCTCAATTGAAGGGAGTGCCAAGCACAGAGATCTGACATACTGAACCATGTTCAGTTGCTCAGACTATGAAATGCTATTGCTTTTGCCTTGGAGTTAGGGATAACCTGCGACCCTAGGGAATATTACATTTTAGACATAAGTTTGTTACTGATAGCAAAGTCAGTGTCCATTCATACGATGGGGCTTTCTGTAGCCATGGCAGGTGAACCTGGGCAATGTGGCTGACCTGAAGAGTTTCAAGAGGACTTTCATTATATGGGCAGAGAAACCCTGACCAATATGAGATTTGGCTTTGAGACATAACTCTCATAAAGATGCAATTTATTTCTAAGTTCTTGTGGTTGGTCTTACAGACAGAAAGATGTAGCAATCTTCCTGAATATTCAATCTCTTAGTGAGTTCAAGAAAGTGCCTTCCAGTTTAGATGCTTTTGTTCAACTGAGCATATCCGTGCTAGCAGAACAGTTTTTTGTGCACTGCCCAAATCCATGTAGGAACTTAGTGTCTCACAGTGATGATTTGGCATTATTATCGTAGTAATTTTAAGTTAAAAAATTGAAGGTAGAGATGGCTGCTTAAAAATGACAGTGACTCAGAAGACCTAAAATGATATTTTCTTAGTTGCTAACATACATTTTTCTTTAAACCATGTCATTGGAAAAGTATTCAGAATGCTAATGTCTTACCTGCCCTTTTTTTTTTTTAATTTTTTAAAAAAGGTTGACATATGGCAGTGAACATGCAGTGGCTTTAAAAATACCCATCTATTTTAAAACTAGCAATGTTGCTACTAGTGATAAATACAGTGTATCTGCAGTTCCCAAGGATAACGAGCCATCCATCTTCAGCTACCCATACTTTCTCCCTGTGGCCTGTGCTCCCTCGCTGTTGTTCAGATCCAGCTTTCAAATTACCTTGCCGACATTTGTTATGATTTGTGATGTTTACAAAGTAGCGCTTTTACTTAACGTATTTTTTTATTGATTCCTTGTGAATTTCAAAGTATGCACCCCAATCCCACTCACTTCCCAGGCCATCCATATCTGCCCTCCTTCCCTGTAACATCACCCCCAAGAGAAATTAAAAAAACAAAAACACCACCAACAAACAAACAAACAAAACAAATCGTCACTCTGTGGAAGCTGCAGTATGTCACAGTGTGTCACAGTGTGTCACATGGTACACCCTTTTGCCCAAACTGCTTTACTTGCAAATGTTCATTGCAATGAGTCATTGTTCTGGTTTGAGGTTCCCTGGCTTCTGCTATACCATCAACACAGGATTCTCACTGAGACTCCTCTTGGGTATCCTGTTGTTACATTGTGTCATGGGGATCCTGAAGCTTTGGATCTGCAGGACCAGCCTCTTCGTGTGCTCCAGCAGCTCACAGATGAGTAGATGTCTGGGTGGGTCAACTCAAAGCCCTGATTTGAGCCTGGGTGGTAGCCGAGGTGTTCAAGCCTTCCTGCTTTCCCATAGCCACTCCACAGGGCCAGCTCGCCAGTGTGCACATCACTGCTGGTGACAGTGGCTGGTGAGGGACAGAGCTAGCTTAGCAAGGACCTTGGACAAAAATATCCCTTCAGGTAGCAGCCCAGACTGTGGAGGTCCACATGGCCTTTGGTGATAACACAGGACACTGGCATTGTCACAGACCCTTGCTGTATTAGGAACAGGGAACCAAACATTGGCCTTTGGAGGGAGCACATGCCTAGACATCACATGACCTCAGGCAGTGCAGGCCTCTCACATCCGGCTGTTCCTCACCCCCATTGCATCTCCAGTTTCTCCTCTCTCCATAGCACATAAACCGCTCCACTTCTCTCTTTCCCTTCTCTCCAGCACCTACTTGCTCATTGTAGTACAGCCTGCTGGCCTACACAGCAGGACCTTTCCATGTCTTCTGCCTGCCCAGGCGTGGGCCTCTCGTGAAATTACTTTTAAAAGACACCAAACTTTGGAATCAAGAACAGGCTGGCTACACATACAAGATCTTTTCTCATAAACAAAACAATAAAAAAAAATGTAGAAGCCCCACCCCCACCCCAAATCTAGAAGCCTCCCCCACCCCAAATCACTAATCTGTTTTATTTGCTTATATAGAAACTCTTCACTATGTGACGATGCTTATCAAACTTTAGGGAGTACATGTAGTTGCCTATTTTGCTTGGATGGAGGAATAGCCAGATATGTAATTTTTTACTGATTGATGGACTGTAGCCAATGGATTGGCTGGATGGTCAAGAACTTAGAAAGAGCATGACTGGAAAATTGGTGAGAAAGACATCTGAGGAATATGGTGGTTTGAATGAGAATGGCCTCCGTAGGCTCATCTATTTGAATGTTTAGTCCCCAGTTGTTGGAACTGTTTGGAAAGGATTAGGAGGTGTGGCCTTGTTGGACTAGGTTTATCACTGAGGGTGGGCTTTGAGAATTCAACTTACATATTTTCTTCCTCCCCTCCCCTCCCCTCCCCTCCCCCTCTCCCCTCCCCCTCTCCCCTCCCCTCCCCTCCCTTCCCTTCCCTTCCCTTCCTCTCTGTGCATATGTGTCTGTATGTATGTATGTATGTATGTATGTATGTATGTATGTTTGTGTGTCTATGTTTGTGAGACAGGGTTTCTCTGTGTAGCCCTGGCTGTCCTGGAACTAGCTCTGGAGACCAGGCTTTCCTCGAACTCGGAAATCCCCCTGCCTCTTCCTCTTGAGTCCTGAGAAAAGCCCACACCATTCCTAGTTTGTTCTCTCTTCTTGCTACTTGTTGATGAGTGTGTGAGCTCTCAGGTATTGCTCCAGAGCCTGTCTGCTCCTCACCATTATGGGTCATAAACCTCTACAACTGAGTCCCAGACTTAAAACTTTTCCTTTTATAAGTTGACTTGACTTAGTTGCGATATCTTGTTCCAGCAGTTGAAAAAAAAAAATGAAGACAAGGAAGTATGTGGATAGATCTCTGTGAGTGGGCAAAGCATTCTCGGGTACTTGTGTCCCATAAAAATGCTCACCAAAAGGTGACTCCAGCAGAGTAGTAGGGTCCAGTAATCAAGTAGACAGTTTGTTCTCTGGACGCCTCTTTCCCTGGCCATCTCTGTCCTTGCCCAGTGGGTCCATGAACACAGTGGCTATGGAGGCAGAGATGTAAATCATTCCTGGGCTTGACAACATGCACTTCCACTCACTGAGACTGACCTGGCCAGAGCTGCTGCTAACAGCAGAGACCAACGCCGAGCCCCAGATATGGCGCCATTTCTCAGAATGACCAGCCAGCCACTTGGTGGTGGTCTGAGTACATTGGACTACTTCCTTCTTGGGAAGAGCAGTGCTCTGTCCTTACCGGAGCAGATAGCTTAAAAAGGAGAAAAGAAACTCAGACTGGAACTCTGATTCCATCATAGTCTACTGCCCTGTCTATAATAAAGCACCTTGATCAATACAACTTATATTGATTAAAGTTTGGATTGATACTATTGGTAACTAACTTAGATCCTGAGAACTGTGGGCCAGGGATAATATTAAAGCCAGCTTGGGTAGCTCATGCTTGTTAACTGCCACACGTGGAAGTCATGAGCAGGAGGACTGGCACAAAAATTCAAGGCCAGCTTGGTCTAAATGGAGTTCCAGGCTAGCCAAGGCTGCGATGCAAGACTCTATCTCAAACAAACAAACAAACAAACAAATGAGCAAGCAAGCAAACAGAGATGTCACTAACCTTGTATTAATGTAAATTTTATGTGATTGAGTTTCTTGTTTTTTATCACTTACTTTTGGAAGTACAGAGGATTGAATTCAGGGCCTCCTTCGTGCTAGGCAAGGGTTCTACCACCAAGCTATCTGTGCAGCCCCCACTCCATGTTCAGTTGTTTATATTTACCTTCTGCAGCCTTCCTCTGTCTGTGTGTATTTTATTCCTCTGCTTGCCAGAACATTCCATTTTCTGTGTTTCTCTTTTCGGTTTTATTCTGACTGGTAGATCCATTTTATGATAAGCACAAACCAGGATCGACACCCATTAAGATATCTCTGTGGTTGTCTGTGAGCCCCTGGGACTAGGGATTTGCCAGTGTCTGTCCTGTATCTTTGCTTTGTCTTTCCGAGATGAGAAAGTGGCCTTTCCTGTGACTTCTTCCTTGTAATGTCATTAGCTCTTTCCTGTCCGCAGGCTCAACCCAGATCGCCATGGCTTCATTAGGATTAGCCATGGGTGAGAAGCAGCCTTAGAAATGTTGTAATGGAAACAACAGCAAATGATGACGGGGGGCAGGAGAGCTTGAACAGCCTTCATCTGGAAATCTGAAATGCTCCAGTATCTGTAGCTTTGACAATTGACAGGACATCACACCTAACCTCATGGGATTGGTCGTGGGCAAAATTCAGGTACACTGAATTTTTTTCTGACCATGCCTATAGGTGCACACAGACGTCAATCAATTTCATGTGGGTCCCACTCCCCCCATATATCAGCAGTTACATTCACAGACTCTAAAACCTGAAACACTCTGGGCTCTGAACACCTTGGACTAAGGATTCTTGTCCTGTATCACCGCCTTGTAATGTCTAGGGCGGGGAGACTAGAGAACACTGTCTTACATCTACATAGTTTACATCTGTCATAGCTGTTATGTTGGTTGTACAAACTTCACTTGCTGTCTATTTCCTTGAGAGAAAAGCCTGGTGAGCTATGAAGTAGAGGTCATCTTCTTCGTGTGAGTCTTGGACAATGAGTTAATGTCTGCCGAGGCATCCCTACCCTACTCTGCAAACGTGTTGCTTAATTTGGAAATCCCACCCATGAGTCAGAACTACTGCTGGCACTTTCATATGTTTTGCTTGTATGTGTGTGTATGTTTTATGTGTTCGTATGCACATTTATATGTGCATGTAGAAGTCAGAGACTGATACTGGGAGTCTTCCCCAATTGCTTTTCCCCCTTATTTTACCTTTGAGGCAGGACCTCACGATATTCCTGGCTGCCGTGAAACTTGTCAGGTAGATCAGGCTGGTCTCAGACTTTGGAGATCTACCTGCCTCCACCTCCTGACTACTGGGTATAAAGACGTGCTCCACCACACCTGACTCTCCCACCTTTGGTTGTTTTGAAACAGATTCTCTCACTGTCCCCAAAGCTTCCCCATTCATCTAAGACAGCCATCATCCTGGCCATCATCAAGCCCTAAGGATTCTCCTTTCTCAGCATAGGGACTTCAGGTACACACTGCTATGCCTGGCTTTGAATATGGCACTGGGACTCAGACTCATGTCCTCGCACTTGAATAGCAGCTACGTCATTGACTGAGCCACACCCCTGCCACCCTCACCTACAGCACACAAACCTGAGACCTACATGATGGAACTTTCCTGCTCTCTCCTTTTTCCTGTTTTAGATCATATTGCATTCCTATTTTTCTTGAGGAACTTGAGGTTTTTTTTTTTTTTTTTGGTTTTTCGAGACAGGGTTTCTCTGTATAGCCCTGGCTGTCCTGGAACTCACTCTGTAGACCAGGCTGGCCTCGAACTCAGAAATCCGCCTGCCTCTGCCTCCCAAGTGCTGGGATTAAAGGCGTGCGCCACCACTGCCCGGCCGGAACTTGAGGTTTATTGTCGGCTGTTTCAATATTTTATAATTGATTTTAAAACTAGCTTCCACCTAAGTATTTATATTGTCTTTCATTTAAAGAAATTGTACCTACATATGGTGAGACATGCATACAATCCCAGGGCATGGAAGGGCATGTTTTGTTTGCATACAAGACAAACCTTGCAGCGTGGCCTAAAATGTTTCCTGTTTTCGCTAATAATTCCTGATGTGATTTTCTTAAACTGTAGTCTAATATGTATCACAATATGTATCATTTCCCATCTTACCAAGAATCCATGCATGCCCATAAGCCCAGTACTTCTGAAGTAGAGATAGCAAGGTCAGAAGTTCAAGGCTAGCCTGGGCTACATAAGACCCTGCCTGTAACCGTTTAACAGTAAGTCATTCGTGATAATGTAACCTATCTCCAGAACTCCTGATACTTTTGTCTGGTAACTTTTATGCACATCTGATACCTCCTCATGCATGGTAGCTTCCCAGAGTGCAATTATTCAACAAAATGGCCGGCATTTGTGAAGAATCTTGTTGCGTGCTGGCCAGTTGCTTTCCAGAAAGTTGTATTGATTTGATACTCCCTTCAGAGTTCACTGAGAGGGATTCTTTTTGAAGTTAACATCTTCTGGAAAATATCTAAATGGATGGTGCTTGTAGGCATTCTGTCTGGGATAGCCATGGACTGCTGAGACCTTTAAAGCGGTGGAAGTGTCTCTGTAACCCTCCTCTTTTGAACTCCCCATCAGCCTGGGCTTCTTAGATATTTCCGTTTTCTTTCTTTCCAGGGTACAGAGTTGGGGGCATTATCACAGCTGAATCAGATCAAGTTCATGTTTAGAAAAACATTCAGCTGGCGTCCAGTTGTATCTGTAACTGTTCACTGTCTTTGATGCTTGGAGAGGCTCTGAGAGATCATGGAGGCTGCTAAGACAGTTGGACTTGGGAGGGCTCTTAGAACAGCTTCTGGCTCAGAGTTCTTTGAAGAAAAGCAAGCAAAGGTCCCACAGTCATGGAACATGCCTAAAATCTGAGTTACCAATCTGTCAGTAGTACCAATCTGCTGTACACCGCTGCCACAGGAGCTGTGAGTGAGAGGGTGAATGTTCTGGTTTCACGCACAGAGGAGAGCACAGGCTGAGATGCTATGGTGGTGAGGTACGTCTCTGAGGCTGACTGCTTCTGGACACGGAGAATAAGGCAGGGGGCACACAGCCCCCTTTCACCTTGCAGTAACAGCTTCTTTAAAACCCTGCTTTCCTTTGGAGTCCCTCAGACAACTACTAGGATCCAGCCTTCAGCAGGGACACGTCCCTCTGCTGAGGCGACTAGAACAGTGTTTGTTTCCTTCTGGAAGCTGTGGTATGGTAGCCTTCTCCAAGGAGTAGGCAGACTGTCCCTTACCTAGACTAGGTGTGACTGTAACACACGCGTTTTGTTGTTCTACAGATGTGTGCTCACACACAGAGCCAGTGTGTGTTTTGCTTTGAGTTTGAGGGCCTGAGTTCACTTATTTCTCTGTTCGTAGCTCATATGTGTGGCATTTGGTTCCACACAGAAATTGCTCCAGGGGTATCCGGAGAATACCAGTGTACCAAGTCCTCTGCTAGAGCTTTGGATTTAAGGCATCTGACGAGTGGCTCAAGTTTTGTATCTTTAGCTTCCAGACTAATGCTAATATATAGCAAGTTGCTAGCCACTAATGAAGAATATATGATTACTGCATGTAAATCCTTTTTAATGAGGGCAAGTGTGTGTATATATGTGTGTGTATCATTAACTGCCAATATTAGAGATAATAGCTGATAAAGAATTATTTATACACAAAGTAAATGATATAGCCAGGCACAGTGACACACATCAATGGTGTCAGCTACCTAGAAGCTGAGACAAGAGGATTGCTTAAGGCCAGTCAGACAATACTGAGACCTTAAAAAGTGTGTGTGTGTGTGTGTGTGTGTGTGTGTTTGTCTGTCTGCCTGTGTCTCTGTCTGTCTGTAATGTCTAGTCCTCTGTCCCTTCTAACCATTACTCTTGCCTCTTCTATTGTTTTGTCAGAGTTTCCTATGGAGCCCAGGCTGGCCTCCGACTCGAAGTCTTGCCTCAGCCCTTCTGTGGGATTGCCACCACGCACCACCACACCTGATTTCCTCCCTCTCTTCCATGGTGCACAAAATAGCAGCCACATGTTCTCCCGCTTTCCCTAACGCTAGACAAGTGTGGGGCTAGCTAACCAGCAGTGAAAGAGCATCCCTGTCTAGTGGCTAGAGCTGTCAGTCATGAATATAATACAAAACATTTTGCTCCATTTTTCTACTTAATTAAGTTATAGGGTTTTATGACTCACAGAAGTTTCTAATTTTCTAACGTTAAATTGATACATTTTTCCATTGTAATTCATCCTGCTGCATTTTTTAAAAACAGGTTTATTGAAACATAATTGCATACCACATAATTCTACTATTTAAAGTTTCTAGTGAAGTCTTTATAAGACATTTTCACAAGATTGCAACCATTGCTTATGGTCTAATTTTAGACCATGTTTTACCTCACCTAAAAATACCCAAACAAACTTAACTTCATTACTAATCATTCTACATTGTTCCCTAGCTTTTCTTCCCTCTTCCCAAGCCTCGAGCAACTTCCACTCCACTTTCTGTGTCTCTAGATTACCTACTGTGGGCACTTCATACAATTAGCATCATAATGAGACAGAGTCTGCAGTGAGTGATTGTGGAGTGTGCTTTGTGGTATGAATCTACACCGTTCAGTTTTGTTACCAAATAAAATCATGCAGTGTCTACTTACCACATTCTGCTTATCCATTATGGACAGTCGGTTGTTTCTGCTTTGGGCTGTTAGGAATACTGCCACCATGAACATCTTTGTATTTTAATTTTGGCGTGCATATTTGTTTTCATTTGTTCTTGCCTATGTATGGAGTATCAGCACCAGTGGGTCTTAACTGTAGCTCCGTGTTAACGGTTCACTGTATTGCTGAGTTCCTTTTACAGTGACAGTACCACTCGATGTTCCCATCTGTGGAGTGGGCCTTTCGTTTGCCTACAGTCTCTAACCCTGTTCATCCTTTAGTTCATCATCCTAGTGTGTATAAACTCGTGTCTTACATTTTATTACATTTATAATATTCTGAATGTGAATTATTTATCATATATGATTTTCAAACATTCTCCCACTCTCTGACTTGTTTTTCACTGCCGTGACAGTTTTGTTTCAAACAGAACATGTTTTATATTGTCCAGCTAATGTGCCTCGACCCTTGTGATGTCACTGTGACCTCATCTAGCTTTCTGCTCTCTTTCTCCCTAGAGAGAGCTCTGTCTATCTCTCTGTCATTTCCACACCCTAATACTTAGATCTATGGTCCATTTTGGATTAACCTGTATCTGGTTGTGAAGTGTGGACTAAATTACTTCACACATGGACACCACTCGCCCCTGAACTGTTTATTGAGAGAACTATTTCTTCCTCTATTGGTCTTTGGTTGACCATCTTTGCTTCATCAAACCAGCCCTTAGCAAATCGTACACCCCCCGTCCCCCTACCCCCCTCTGCTCCTTCTCATGCCCTAGGTCAGAATTTCTCAGAGAGAACTCAGGTACAACTGTGATCTCACTCCCTTAGCCTTCCCTTCCCACTGTGGGAGGAGCAGCCTCTGACTGCACCAAACTCTACGAGCCATATTTCCTTCTGCCAAGCCCTGACATCACCTCTCTCACAGTGCATGAGTGCCTTGAGGACAGGAGTCCTGTCTTTGGTTCTTGTTTGTGTCATTTTTCCCCCACCCCTACCCCGCCCCTCCTGGGACCCCTGAAAACAGGATCCAGTCATTTTCTTTATGTTGGTGATGGGACCTGGCATGAAACTGTCTGGATGAGGAGAATTTCTATGTTTTCCAGCTCTGTATGATTGGTTGGAAATAGCAATGGGCACAGAAGCGATGTAGAAGTAGTGGTACCCTTGCATTCATAAAGCTTTGAACATACCTGTTTGCTGTATCTATCCAGACCACACACTTGACAGTTAAGGTCCAGCCTCCCCTACAGGCTGGACTGTTCGTAGGTGGTGAGCGAAGGGGTGTGTGGTCTAGCGTGGGTCTGTTGGCAGCCCCTGTGTCCCCTTGCTCTGCCCACACTCTGATTTTCCTAGGCTTTTCAAGGTTTTGCTGCCCGTTTCCTGCCTCCCGCCCGCAGTCAATGAGAGCTGGAGGCTCTAGCCAGGCACACGTATAGCAGTGTCAGCTGCACCCCGTGGCTGTGTCAGATGGCAGCTGGAACAAGCCCAGAGCCATGCTCAGAAATGAATGTTTTGCCTCAAAGAAAATAGGTGGGGGTGGGTAAGGTGGGAATCTTTTTTGATTGTTGCTGATTCACAGTGAAACCCAGAAATCACAGAGGCTGGTGGGAGCTGTTCTTTCCGTCTCTAACATTAATGAGTGTTAGCGTGAGGTAGGAACAGACAGAGAAGGCTGGTGCTCTGGCTTGAATCCTCAAATTCGTTGTGAAATGGAAATGTTGGTGGGGGGTCGGAATGGCTGGCTGTGTTGAAGGCAGAGTAGCCAAAGACTTGCAAAGCTGGGAACTGGGAAATGAAGGTGACACAGTGATTTTTTTTTCCCCCAAAGGAAATAGACTGGAGACTAGCATGCCTTCCTTCTCATGGTTTCTTCACATGGCAATTGCAAAACCAGCTCTAGTCTCTTTCCCTAGTCATATAAGGACACATAATATTGTCATAGAGTCTCTGCTCTCACAAGCCCACCTATTGTTTGTTGTTGGTTTTTTTTTGTTTTTGTTTTTGTTTTTGTTTTTTTTGAGACAAGGTTTCTCTGTATAGCTGTCCTGGAACTCACTCTGAAAACCAGGCTGACCTCGAATTTATAGAGATCCACCTGTCTCTGCCTCCCGAGTGCTGAGATTAAAGGTATGCACCATGCCCAGCTAGGCCCACCTATGTTTAATTATTTCCCCCAAACCTATTTTCTAATGGCAGGTCATCAGGGCTTAATACAGGCACAGTTTGTGTTCCTACCCTCACCTCCGTTAACTCAGGTTTTGTCATGCACACCAGGCAAACACGGCCGGTAAGCTGTTCTCCAGTCTCATTCAGGGTTTTCTTCTTTCTTCTTCTTTTTGAGCTGAACATGGAAGCCAGAACCTCAAACATGTTAGGCAGATCCTCTGCCCCCAAGCTACATACCTGACCCCATAACCTTCATTGTCTAGGACAGTGAACACCACACCCAGGAAGCCTTGCTGAGAGTAGGTACTTATCCAGAGTAGTTGGCTGGGCCACACCTGGCATCCTTTCTTTAAGAACTGCTTCTCTGAGGAAATTGGATTTTCTCATTACTCCCTTCATCAGAAAGCCTGCCTTGCCGATGATCACAAGTGCTGAGTGCTGGCAGACACGTCCCCTTGTAAAGGCCTGGAGGATAAATTACCCACGAAAAGCCCTGGTCTGAGTGGAGTGGTCCTCCTACCTGAGAGGGGAAAGGCCTCACTGGTGCTGTCTGTCTGCAGTTGCTGTAGTCACAGGCAGGCCAGACTTGGCCTCGCAGCATGGTGTGCTGGGGCAGGCCTCTAGGTGTTTCCTCCTAGGGGAGATGGCAGGCTCTAGGTGTTTCTTCCTCAGGGAGATGGCAGGCTCTAGGTGTTTCCTCCTTGGGGAGATGGGGATCTGGTGCCCTTCTTACAGATGTGGTCTCCAACTTGTTTCCTTACGTTCTCATGCTGACATACTAGGAAATGGGCTCTGGGAAGGAAATTAAGTCTAGATGGGCTGGAGAAAGCAGAGAGCCCATGGCAGCATTATATGTTCTTATATGAGTAGGGAAGGAGCCGAGAGGTGGCCATGCCACAGCCATGTGAGGACACCATGAGAAAACCAACAGTTTCTAGTCAGTTCCCTATCTTGGATTTTCTATTCTCCGAATTATGTAAAATAAGTTGTTTGAGCTACTCAGTGTTTGGTTCTGTTACAGCAGCCTGACTGACCATGCCACAGGGCCAGCCACATTTAGCTTAGAGACCGATGGGTAGGCACGGTGCTGCAACTTTCTTGGGAACCCTACTGTATGGAGTTCATCTCCATCTTCCTTCGTTTGACTCAGTGGCCCACAGAGTCCCCACAGGATCGGTCTTCCAGAGCCTTCATCCTCAGCCAGCCCTCCAGTGGGATTCCATCCTTAGATCTATGACTTCTGGCAAGGGTGTGTCATCTCCCTGAGTGGCTCTGCCACCTGCAAGGCTTTGTTCCTGTGACTAGGCACAAAAACAGCGTAGTGCAGCCAAATCTGGCTCCAGCTCTACCCCAGCTCCTGGGGTCGCTCATGGCCTCTGGCTTTGCACCTGACTTGTGGGACGTGAACTGTATGCTGTGTGGGGGTAATTGCCTGGTGAAGGAAGCTATCTTTTGGAACTGGCGATTGGAGTGAAGAGGCCGAAGAACGCGATGGGGCTCTGCAGAAAGGGGGAAACGTGGGTAAGGCAGAAGTGCCCAGTGATGTTCTGCCCTGGAATGTATGACAGTCCACACATGTTCTCGGACACAAGAGGCCAGTGCTCCAGAAGGCGGTGGTGACTGCATATGCCACAGTGATCCGTCTTTGCTCACTCAGCAATGGTAGCAGACCTGCAGTTCAGTCAAGCTGACAGTTGCCTTGTGTTTGGAGCTGTGCATAGGTGAAAGTCACAGTGGTGTTCCTTAATGCAGCCAAATGATCAGGTCAGTACTGGAGAGGAAGCCTTCACGTCGGCTGGCTTGAAATCGCTTCTCTGCTCATGGAAGCCAGCCACTCACAAACAGTCTCTAGATGACACCACTGTTATTTTTTTTTCTGTCATCGAAACAGATTGATGTTTACTTGGGTGTGTACCAGATGGAGTAGAGAGTCTGTACAGTGTAGCAGAAACATGTACCTTGTACGCCAGAATCCTGTCATGCATAGGATGTGTGGGGGTGGAGCCTGGCTGAGGGACCAGCAAATGACACTGCCGCATTTGGCTGCATGTTCTCTTTATGGAGAAGGTGCAGTAGGCTGCAGATGAGGTCACTGTGCCCTAGTTATGACTCCACCATAATACTGGAGGGTGTTGTTTGACAGTGCAACAAGCTCTAGGGACACTGCTGTTTTGGGCAGGACAGTGTTTCTCGAAGACTCTGGATAAAACATTTGTATGCTGGGAAGCTCCTCTTTGTGCCAATTAGAAAATGACTGTCAACCCCAAGCTCGTTAGTAGAAACGCAATAGGAATTTCTTTTCTTGAAAACATTTTGCATATGCATATATATGTACATATGTATATATAAATATATACATAAATATATACATACATACACACACACACATATATATACATATATATATGTATGTATATATATATCACTTTTTATTAGAGCCACTCTGAGACTTGAATGAATATTTATGCATTCACATATGCATTTGAGTGTATGCATGCAAAGAGATGCTTGGAACAAGCGAGTTTTTTTAAAGATGGCTATAAATTTGTATAGGTATAGTCTGCATTAGGTGAATACACACTGTTGTATTCTGTCCTCACTTTTCTTTTACTGCTTTAATAGAAACTGTTACACAGGCTTTGTATCGTCCAGGCAGGCAGACCTGGGTTCAAATTCTTGGCAGTGCTATGTCTTTGCAAGTTACTAGTCTGATCTCCACATAGAAATGACAATTAATCATCTTCCACATACACTTCTCCCTTCCCCTCCCTTTGGGAGAATACAGATGCTGTTTATAAAGAGCTGTCTACTAGAACATGCTGGAGAAACACAGAGAATGTCACACCAAATTGGTCCTAGAGATCACAGTTTGCCCTCTCTGGCCATTGTTGGCCTCTCAGATGTCATTTAAAAAAACATTTAACTTTACATCTCTGACTAGGAAGACAGTGCTATTGAAATGCAGGGACTTCTAAACCGAACTGCTACCTTAGATTTGGGTTTGTGAATGTTGAGCCTGTTCACTTTGGATTTGTGTTTAAACATCCTGGCCATGGCTTTGGGAGCGAGCTGAGCCATCCATAGCTTCTGTAGAATGGGTCTTGCCAGACGCTGAGTTGGTTTCCATTTCCTGTAGCATGTGTTGTTCCTGGTCCTGTGGCCACTTTTATTGAAATCGATGAAGATGAACCATGACAACATCAGTGAGCAAGCATGGAGAAGTGGGAGCCACACCTCCGGAGCAACAAGCTGGAGGGTGCCTCCGATGGCTACCTGAGTCTCAGGCATCAGAAGATTCTGACAGGAAATGATATGAGTGTCAAACCCAGGAAACCAATCCAATTCCTGAGGACTGGTATTTACTGTCTTTAGGTTTTACAATACACTCTCTTGTCGTAAGATTTAGAAAAACACGTGTTTATGTGCATTTGCATGCATGCACACACTTGAACATGTGCACATGCATACATATACATACATACATACATACATACATACATACATACATACATACATAACATATGGGTACCTGAAGAGACCAGCAGAGGGCATTGGATATCCTGGAGCTGAAGTTACAGAGTCCCCTGAATTGTCTGAAATGGGAGCTGGGACTTTGAACTCCTGTCTTAGGAAACCAGCAAGCATTCTTACCTGCTGAGTCGTCTCTCTCGCCCCTGCTTCTTTTTCTTGCAGTTTGTGGTGTCTTACTAAGCAGTTTACTGTGGAAGAAGGGAAAACAGAGCTTGTCTCCTGAAAGCTAAGATGATCACTTAGTATCAGTGGCCCTCAGATTTCCTGCCATAGACGGAAGGTGAAAAAGAAAATGGCCCATGAATTTGCTCCGAAGCAAGGAAGAAACTTGTAGCAGATTGCTTAAGAGAGTTACACTTTTATTTGTGTTTTTGCATCTTTATTTCCGTGGGTGACATCCCATTTTTTTTCTTCTACCTTGGAGATTCTTAGTCACCATGTCTTTTATATGAGGTGCTCAAAGGTCCCTCTCTGCTCCAGCTTTCCTGGACTCATTAGACTGTTCCAGCCAGGATCCCTTTCATCACAAGAAGACACTGTGGAGGTGGCTCTCTGGTGGTGATGTTTATTTTTCCCAATGGCCTCAGAGGCACTCTGAGTTCCTTGAGTCTGTCTTTCACTCAGTGGCTTCATGAGCTTCTATAAACATTTGTTTCATGTGGGTTTTCTGAATGTTAGCTGTGTGAGCTCTGGGCTAGGGAAGAGGGAGACATAGAGGGAAATAAACACTCTGCTCCAAGCTCTAGGGAATACCCCGTTTACTGAGAGAGACTGGTGATGGCGAAGACACAGAAGAGTCTATAGAGTGCTGACCGAGTGGAAAAATGTGGGTCTCCCTTCTCTCTGGGGTCACTGGCTTCTGGCCCACAAGGACAAAAGTGGGGAGGGTCAATGAGCGGGGTTCCGGACGGACAGTGAGTATGAACTGAAAGGACCAGCTTTGGGGATATGGATCAACTTTGTTCGGGGTAAATCAAAGGGAAGTTTGGGGGAAGGTAGTGGGGATTTCTAGGGTGGGTACATGTTACTGACTAAGGCTGAAGTATTGAGATGCCTCATTAGTAGGGCGAGGCATTTGAAGAATTCCAGGTGCTTGCTGAATGGGCTCTTATCAGGAGAAAGGAATCAGAGCCTGTAATTTCACCAAGACTATGAGACATTCCGCAGGGTCTAGGGGTTTCAGGCTCTCCAGAGAAGGTCAGAGAAGGAGAAGCCCTGCTAGTAAAGGGAGTCATCCATTTTGCCCCTGAGCTCATGGCTTTCCAGTAATGTCAGGCTTCCACCTTAGTTAGCAGGGCTCGACAGAAAAAGAGTGAGAATCCCTTGATTAGAAGCTTGGACATCCCTGTGTGATGTTGGAAGGGGTCCTTAGATGAGGTCCATGGCAAGCAGGAGCTCCTAAGGGACATCTAGTTGACCATGGAACAGCCCTCCTTGATGATGAGAAGGCGTATGAAAGAGTGAGTCAGGGCCAGGGCGGGTGGGGCCTGAGAATAATTTAGTGAGGAAGATGGAAACAGTTGCAGCTGGGCCATGGAGCCTAGGAGGATTTAAGTTTTTTGTTACTTTTTTTTTTTTGTCAGTAATGTCCTTCGAGTGTTTTTATACAGCAGAATGAATGAGGTTTGAGGTTTCGAGCAGTGTCTGTTTTCTGCTTGCCAGTTGGGACTTGAGGCCGGTTGGAACTCTTACAGTGGACGGGATGAAGTACAGTGGCTTCATTCTCTGCAGTGACAAGAGAACGCAGTGAGGCAGAGGTCAGTCTGAGAAAATGTTAGGAGAAAGAAACTCCTGCTTAAGGTGACAGATTTGCACATGAGACCTTGAGGGGGTAGACTATGGACAGTGGCTCAGGACAGGGACCTTGTGCCACATCACAGCATCACACATGACGCTGGCAGAACAGTTGGCAGAGCAGTGGGCCACCGTGGAGACACTGCCCATGCCTCTGCCTAGCAGTCCAGAGCCTGAGGAGCTGTGTCTTGGCAGAGCCAGTTGGGAAATTTGCCGGAGCTTCAGTTTGTTTGGGTTTTTTTGGTGGGGGAGGGGGTGAATTTTGATTAGGAAAAAAAATGTTGTTCCTTGTACCTTTACATTTTCCCCTCAAACATAGTTTTTTAATTATATTTCTAAGGTGGGCAGGACTCCTACATTTTTGAACAATAAGAACTCCAAGGCACTAATTGGTCCTTAGGCTCTAAGTCTAAGGAATGCTATTTTTGTTGGAACCCAGGTGTAGCTCAGGTGTAATTCACTACCATGTGTACTCATTTGACTTAGCGTGCCAGGGACCTTGGATCTCCCGTGGAGTCCTGTTTGTACAGAATGCAAGGGAGTCAGAATACAGAACCCACACTAGGTTTCTGGCCTTGAGGAAGAAGGTAGTTCAGGATGTTGAAGGTCAAGTATAATAAAGAATGAAAAGTATCTGTTAGCATTTGGAAACACACCAATTGACCCGAGTTGGCCATCTTCTGCCATGGACCAGACAGGAGCTACATTAGGCTTCTGTGATCTCTGTTGCAACCATTGGGTTCAGCTATCGTGACACAGAGCAGCCATGGATAATACGTAGAGAGATGGTCACAGGGCCATACTCTGGTACACACTTACGAAAGTACTCGGTGGTCTCATTCAGCCTAGACTGTGGTTTTCCTTGACTTTTACCACTCAGGAAGGGAGAGTTAGAATTTATTCAGTACACACATTTTAAATCCCCGATGTACCAACCCCATCAACAGTTGGTGGAAAGCCCTGGGAGGTTAGGTGATAGCTCTCCTGGCCGTTACACACCCAGCCAGTAATTGGCTAGCACTTAAATTCGCCTCTGATTTCAAAGCCTGGCTGATCATCCTACCTCACTGGCTTGCCACCCAGAGAGGGCAGTGGCCTTAGACCTGATCATTCTCAGGAGCTCTGGTTGGCACAGAAGACACAGAGGCTCACACTGCTGCCATTGTCCTTGGTGTGGCCAGCAGTGGAGCTGAGCTTTTCTGCTTCTCCTGTGTCCTCTAATGTGTGGGACTACAAGGTCACACACCCCGCCACTCGAATAGGCGCTTCTGTGTTCAACAGCGTCCGCCATTTACTGCTTGAGTCTTGGGTGATCTTTGGCTTTATCTTTTATAAGCATTGATTTTGGAGTATTTTTAGATTTATAGAGAGGTTGAAAGAACAGTATAAAGAAGTTCCATATGTCCTATTGTCAACCTGTCATTAACACAGAACACTGTGTGATACATTTAATATATTTAGTGAACCAATAGTGATACCTACTAAAGTCTGTGTTTGTGGGGTTCCCTCCCCCCCATCTCTAATTCTCCTTTTCAAAGATCATGTCTCCATTGATACTTTTTTGTTCATTTGTTTGGATTTTGTTTTGTTTTCTGAGATAGGATTTCTTTCTGTATCCCGGACTGTTTTAGAACTCTGCAGACCAGGCTGGCCTCAAATTCAGAGATCAGCCTGCCTCTGCTGAGATTAAAGGCGTCTCCATATATTCTTGACTGTGACAGTTTCTCAGACACTCTTTGTTTCGATGACCCTAGTGTTTTGGGTATGATATTTTGTAAGGTGCCTGCTTATTGCCATGTGTCTGTTGTTTTTCTCACCATTGGCCAGGACTTAGGAATTTGAGGGTGGCTTTTTCGTCCTACAGAGTCAAAGGTGCATACCAACAGTGTAGTTCACCTCTGTTGGTTGATCTTAATCATCCAGCCGAAGTTGTGGCTGTTCACTTTCTCCACAGAACTTACTGTTTTCTTCCCTCCCTGTTTCCATCCACCACAAAAAGAACACACTTTATTCTCTGCATGGTCACTGTGCAAAGCCCACCGGTAAGGGTTGGAGCGAAGCTCATCACTTCTGAACATGGAGTACCTATATAATTTGTATCTATATGCCTATGTGCCTATATAAATCTGTATCTTGAGAGTTGCCTCTTTCCTCGTTCATTTATTCCGGTACACATTTAAGTGTGTGTGGACTTTCAGAATTTCCCTTGTGTAACTAGGAGTACTCATGCCTTTGCACTCTCTCTGTGAAACTAAGACCTTCCTATATGGGTATGCTTTTTAGGATCTGTTCTTTTAGGCCAAGTGTACAAAGGGCAGGAAGTTGTTACCTCTGAGACTGAATTCCTTCGTGTAACTGCTAAGCGCATATGTGTTACCCAAAACCTTAAAAACATCCAGGACTTTATACTGATTAGGATAGCAATTGTTTCTTGCCTTGATGGTGATGAAACCTCTTCCAGCAAGCCTCAGGGCTTTTGTGTGAAACTGACGTTGGCGCAGCGCCACCTTGTGGTAAATACTGAGTGCTCCAGGGACAATTTCGTCTAAATTCTGTAACTCTTTAACTGTTCTAGCAGCAAGTTTAAAAAGAAAAATAGTTTTGTTCTTCAAAGGGAGGTCACTACTTTGGTATATAGTATATTACATTATGTTATATTGTAATTACCAAGTTTAGATAAAAGATAGATCAGTTATAGTTGTCCTAAAAAGAAAAGAAAGCAACCTGGGCTGGACGGGTGGCCCAGGGATTAACAGTGGTTTCTGCTCAGTCACAAGGACACAAATTTGGACACACTTTTTTTTTGTTTGTTTTTGTTTTTTCGAGACAGGGTTTCTCTGTGTAGTCCTGGCTGTCCTGGAGCTCACTTTGTAGACCAGGCTGGCCTCGAACTCAGAAATCCCGCCTGCCTCTGCCTCCCAAGTGCTGGGATTAAAGGCGTGCGCCACCACTGCCCGGCATTTGGACACACTCTTGTCTAGCAAGTGCCTGTTAACTCCAGCCCCAACTCTGAGGGACCCAGTGCCCTCTCCTGGCCTCTGCATGAGCCCAGGCATGGGTACCCTGTGCACACATATATACACACCTTCTTGAAACCATAGATGTAAAGTCAGGCATTCTCAACCTGATGTTACTCTCATTCAGCTTGAGTAGGATGATTAGATACACTGTAGCAGTTTTCACTAATAAAAGTCCCACAGGCACCTGGACTGTGGTGTGTTCAGGCTAGAAATCCTTCTTTCTGTTGTCTTGAATCCAGAACACTGACAGTCAGCCCTACTGCTGAGGGGGTTGCAGTGATCTGAGTCACTGCAGGGGATGGCAGTAGGCAAGCTATGTAGATTCCAAATTGACTAACAGCTCCTCTCAGACTGCATGATGTCTGCAGATGTTTCAGTATGCAGAAGGTGTCTGCTTTTCAGAGATCTCACTATCAAGCCTGTTTGTTTGACACAAGCCTTGTCTGCACTTCCGCTTATTGACCATGTACAGTAAGGTCCTGACTCCAGCAATGGCTTTGCGGCTGAGGCCGGAGTGCTTCCTCAACACACAGCCAACAACAGCACAGCAGTGAGCTGCCTTGTACTTTCAAGGACATGGCAGTGATGCATGATGGGTAGCCTTGCCACCTAGGTAGGAACTGGAGGACAAGGAGGAACTTGGAGTTTGAGTTCCTTTCCTTCCACTAACATTTTGAAAGGGAGGCTTGACCTTATCAGGTGGAGAGACTATTTTAAGACAAGCCTTTAACCTCTAAAATGAATCTTAACATTGCTTTCCAGTGTATTCTAATTACAATTTAGAGCATAGTTTCCGTAGCATTTAAATTCAGTTTCTGAGTCTTGCATTTATCGATTAATTTAAAGTCATATTTAATATGACTTTCATCCGAGGCTGAGAATCACACAATTCAGGTAGGACCTGCAGGCTGCTCAGTCATTCCATTTACTGCATGTTTTTTTAAGACTAGTAATTCTCTACTAGATATACTCCGTGGTTCTGGCAGAAGTGACAAGCTTGTTCCTAAATAAAACACAATCGTGTTGCTTCTTTGAGTTTATTTCAGCTCTTTATTTTGTTCTGAACTCTGCTTAGATTGTAGGACAGCTGGTAAACTCAACCCAGGAGAGGTGAGATTAGGACCAAAAAAATGTGTGTTATTATGTTAGGATTAAAGTTGGCCTCGAGTATAGAGCAGTCAGACACACATCATAGTTGAAACAAGACACTTACTGCCCTTCTTTTTTAACAGTCCACATTGCCCATAGGTACCCTGGTCACTGGAAGTTGTCCCTCATGGGGGAGGGGCTGGAAGGAGTTGGGCAATGCTCTTGTGTTGGTATTAAAGAGTAGGTGTTCCCTGGGGCTGTGGTGTCCTGTTATCTCAGTTTGGTGGTTTCAGCTTCGGATTCCTCTCTCTCTGAGCCGCAGGCAGTTGTCCATAGAGTCCTTGTCTGGGAGATCTCTTACCTCTGTAGCTCTGGTGGTTCTACATGTTTCCTACCACATCGCTCCCCTCTCTACTTCCGTCTTTATAACCTTTCTCTAGGGACAGTCTTATTCCCTCCTTTCTCATTCTAGGATGCATGCGTCTGGGACCTGTCTGGATAATTCCAGATGGTTTCTCACCTTAGGGATCTTATCCTAACCCCGACTCTCTGCAGACCTCTAGAAATCAAGCGGCTTGATCACGGACGTGTCTTATGCTACCACACACTTGTAACACAGCGTTACCTGAAGGCCTCATGAAAACTTTAAGTTACTATGCGGACATGTCCACATCCCTTGCCAAAGGAAAGAGAGAAGAGGAAATGGGGGCATCTTTCAGCACAGAGTCTCAGGTTCAACAAATGCATTGAAATTACGTGAAGACAGAGAGCAGTTCTTCATCCAAGTATATTCATACTGTTCCTTTATAGTCGGCTGTACCTCAAAGCCCTGGAAACCCATAGTCTTTCTCCAAACCCAGAATTTTGCCTTTTCAGCAGGTGTTGTGTAGAGTCATCCAGTGCACAGCCTTTTGAGTCCAGCTGCTTGGCTGCGTGCACTTGGGACTCTGCATGTCATAGTATCGACAAACTTTTACTACCTGTTTCACAAGTAGTCCTCTGCACGCGTACGCCACGGCCTGTCCATTTGCCAGTTGGAAGACACTTGGTAGTTTCCAGTTTGGGGTGATGATAAATGAAGTTGTTGTAACTGTGCACACACTGGCTTTTGTATAAGCACATGTTTCCTTTCCCTTGCGGCTGGACTTTGGGGACTTAGGAGTGGAATTGGCAGGATAATATAGTATGTATGATATATTTTGTATGAGAGCATCAACTGTTTTTGAAAGCACTTAAACGTTTTGTAGTCTCACCAGCGGAACAGGAGCTAGGTTGTTAGGTTGCTCTGCATTGTCTGCAGCTGTGCCTTTTGTGTGGTCGAAGGTGTTAGTGGTTCTGCAAGATGTGTACACCGTGTGAGAGGGGCTTAGGTATCTTTGATGGTCTCTGTATCCAGCTCAGCTGACAGGGCTTTATTAACTGTATCACTGCCTGCCGCCATCTTTACAGTTTCAAAGCAGGATTTTTATGTAGCCCAGACAAACCTTGAGCTTACTGGGTAGCCAAGGATAACCTTGATGTCTCCAGCCTCCTGCCTCTACCTTCGAAGTGCTAGAATCACAGGCTTGGGCCACTGGATCTCATTTTATGTGGTGTCTGGGATTGAACTCAGGACTTTATGCATGCTAGCCAGGCACTTTGCCAATTGAGATACATCCCCAGATCTCAGACTGTAAAACAAAACAAAACAAAAAACCCTATAACTCATCTTCTTTCTAATCTACTTATACCTGTAAGTATTTCTACTTAACAGTCCTTCATAGATGTTTCTCTGTAAAAGTGATGTGCATCTCTCAGACCCTCTCCACCCTTGATGTCAGTGCCCAGAGGTTAGGTAGATATGACGGAATGAGACGCAGATGATTCTGAGGGTGAGGTTGAAGAATAATATATGTGTTTCTTTGGTGTGTCCATTTCATTGTAGTGTAGGATATGTATGTTGAGGGGCGGTGGAGTATCTGTGCATACATGCTCTTTAAATGTAGAGCCAAGGAGGATGAACTATTCCTAGCTTACCACTGGGGACTGAGAGTGAGACACAGGATTGTTCTGCTCTGACCCATTCCTGGATGCTAGGGAGGAAGAATGGAGTGGGAATTCAGCACCTTCCCCCAGGAGGATGGGTGGGTGAGACACCTGCTCTTTATCTGCCTCTTCACTTCAAGTCTCCTGTCTGACAGAAGAGTGGAGTGTTAGGACAGATGTGCTGTAGCCATTGTACTAAATGAAAGTTTGAGGAAGTACTTGCAAATTTAATTTTTTTCTGAGAAGGTATTACTTATTAACAATTAAGTAAAATGCATTTTATTTATTTATTTATTTATTTATTTATTTTTGTTTTTTTCGAGACAGAGTTTCTCTGTGTAGCCCTGGCTGTCCTGGAACTCACTCGGTAGACGAGGCTGGCCTCAAACTCAGAAATCCTCCTGCCTTTGCCTCCCAAGTGCTGGGATTAAAGGCGTGCCCCACCACCGCCCAGTGTAAAATGCATTTTAAAAGCCCTTTTCCTTTTGGAGTCAGTATCTGTGGGAAGACAAGACCTTCAACCTCTCAAGCATTCCCTACTGTGACTCCGCCCCCCACCTGCAAGCATTTCCTACCGTGACTCCGCCCCATCCTGCAATGCCTTTTCCTCTCTGATGCTTTTCCTAGTGACAGCACTGTGCCATGGCAGCTGTCTCTCCCTTTTTCATTTGATTGTAAGCTTCCTCAGGAAGTAGGCAAGGTCTCAAGACCTATGGGTGGGGTGGAAGAGGTGGCTCTGTGATTAAGAGCACTGGCTGCTCTTCCCAAGGAACTGTGTTCAATTCCCAGCACCCACATGGCAGGTCACAACAGTCAGTAACTCCAGTTCTAGACACTCTCACACAGACATACAGACATACATGCAGCCAAAACATCAATGTATGTGAAATGAGAATAAATTTTAAAAAACCCCATGCGTGGATACCACAGAATTACCCTTGTGAAGTGGGGCTGAGAATGTGCATTCTGCCAAGTATAGGTGAGCACTCTTGGGACTTGAATGCCCAGAACCCACGGGGAAAGAATGTTCTCAGAGATCCCACTTCTTTCTCTTTGAATTTAGCTACTTCGAAGGATGCAGGACTTTTTTCCTGCTTGTAGGAATAACAGCAGAGCCATCCGTCACTGGCTGTTTCTGTCTCTTCTGAAAACTGGGAAATGACCCTTCCAGGAAGGGTACAGATCTTTCTCCCAGGGCTACCATAAAATTAATGGCTCTCCCTTTTACTTATAACTGGTTTATACCAGTTGACTACACTTAATCTGAAGTACCTTGAAGTCAGATTTTAGTGTTTGGAGTATTCGTTAATACATACAGTAAGATATCATAGAGGTGGGACCCAAGTCTAAGCACAAAATTAATTTATGGTTTATATACCACATAGACATGACCTGAAAGTAACTTTAGACAGTGTTTTCAGTGTGCTTGTGTTTTGACTGTGGTTTGTGACATGAAAGCAGGGTGGGAAACTTACCTCTTGCACATCAGGTCTCTGCTCAAGACCAGATTTGAAAGATATTCTCATTTTCTCTCCTCTCCTCTCTCTTCTCTCCTCTCTCTCTTTCCCTCCTCCTCCTCTCTTCCTCTCCCTTTCCCTTTCTCTCCCTCTCTCCCTTTTTCTCTCTCTCCCTCTCTCATGCTGTTTCTCTCTCTGCTTATGTGTATGTGTGTGTGTGTCTGCCTCTCCCTGCATGTGGGTGGTGTGTGTGTTATCCCAGCCACAGAAGCATCAGATCCTCCTGGAGCCATAGTTGCAGGTAGTTGTGATCTGCTGTTGTGTGTTGCTGGGAACTCAACTCGGGTTCTCTGCAAGAGTAACAAATGTTCCTAACTCCTGAGATGTCTCTCGCCACCAGTGGCTCCCAACAGCTTTTTCTTTCTTTAATTTGGAAGTGGGATATTTTTAATTGGTAGAACAAAGAATACTTTTGTCAGGGCTTGCTTGCCCACTGGGTGGATTGTTTTGCTTTGCCTTTCTTGGAGTGAATCCTCCCAGTGCTGGCTTTGCCCTTTTGGCCACATCTGAGGGCAGCTGCCACTGCTCTAGCTTTCTCTGAGTGCAGAATGGGCCTGTTGTAAAATCCCCATGTGCTGCAGCCTTTGCTGACTCTACTCTTCTTCCTTTTACCATATTCCATGTTTTTACAGCTTCCCATGTTCTCTTTGGGAGTTGTATTATTAGTTAGGGTTTTACTGCTGTGAACAGACACCATGACCAACGCAACTCTTATAAAAAAGACAGAGTTTAATTGGGGCTGTCTTACAGGTTCAGAGGTTCAGTCCATTATCATCATGGCAGGAAGCATAGCACCATCCATGCAGGTGTGGTGCTGGAGGAGCTGAGAGTTCTACATCTTCATCTGAAGGCAAACAGAAGACTGGCTTCCAAGTAGCTAGGAGGAAGGTCTCAGAGCAGACCCCAGAGTAACATACTTCCTCCAACAAGGCTACACCTCCCAACGGTACAGTCACTATGGACCAAGCATATTCAAACCACCAAACCACCACAGGAGTACAGGAGGAAGGAGGTCAAACTTTAGAAGCTCTGTCTGCATATCTTGTTCTTCTTTAAAAAAAAAAAATCATTACAAATCTCTGACTTTATGTCCAGCTTGGTCTACACAGTGAGTTCGAAGCCAGCCAGAGTTACATAGTGAGACCCTGTTTTTAAAAACTAAGTAACTAAGTAACTAAACTAACTAACTAACTAACTAACTAACTAACTAACTAACTAACACAACAACAACAACAACAAAAAGAAAGACCAGCCAGGTGCCATGTCTGGTTCATGCTTCTAATTGCAGCACTTAGGAAGGTCACTGAGAATTTGAGACCTACTTGGTCTACATAGCCAGGTCCAGACTGCAAGATTCTGCTTCTAAGAAAAGGTGTATGCTCTGTCACACTCCTCTTTCTTCCTTTGTGACAGGAACTGACAGGGTCTCTCACTGTACCTGGAACCGGGCTGGTCTCTAGTAAGCCCCAGCGCCCCTCTTGTGTCTGTCCCCCACCGTGCTGTGGTTACAGATGCATACCCATGGTCATACCTGTTTTTATTAATATGCGTGTTGGGATCAGAAAGCAGCTTTCATGATTGCATGCATCCAGTGTCCTGCCTGCTGAGCCATTTCCTCTGTCCTGGACCAGTTTTTTAAAAATTAAAACCAAAAAACTCTCAAGACTGAGAGTAGTAGCCTACTATGTTTTGCCATTTGAATTTGCAACTGAAAAACATTTGCTCTAGAAATACAGAGCACTCTCCTATAAAGAGAATCCTTAGCCTGTTTGATTTTCTTATCCCGTGCCCATCTTCCAACACTAGGTGAAAACTGAGCCCAGATAAAACTGATGGGACCTTTCCTGCTATGCAGTGGGTAGCCTCAGGTATTCTTTACCCCAATAATTGTGTACACAGACACACACAGAATTATTTTTAACAGAAACACTCTGAAATGAGAAGTAACCTCCACCCTCCCCTCTCTCACTGCCTGGAGATAAAGCCCAGCTTGCTTTATTTCGATCATCCTCCTTAAAAACATTCCTTATAAGGCAGTTTCTAAGCAGCAGAGTAGCTGTGTGATGAAAAAGTCCAAAAGAATAGGAAAGCTGGCTGCTGGGAAGAGTGTATGCATGCAGAGACAGAATACTGAGCAGGGACAAGGCTGAGCCTTCCCTTTGCACAATAGAGTGACCGGGGTGTGTTTACCAAGGTCTTCCAGGCCCTTCTCTGGGATTAAAGCAGCTGAGAGTGGCTGCTGTGCTCTGACCACTTGGTGCCTGAAACTTTATGGCTGTATCTTCTGTTTGGCACATTTTTCTTTGTTTCCTTGGATTTTTGAGGGTTCTATATAAGTTTGGGAGCCCCTTCTTTAGCACATAGAGAGCTGAGAAAATCAGATTGGTATAGGGAAAGATGTATAAAGTTAGCCATCAGGCCCAGCAAGTGTAGCATAGTCCTTTAATCCCAGCTCTTAGGAGGCAGAGGCAGGCTGATCTCTGAGCTAGCCCGGAGTACAAAGTGAGTTCCAGAACAGCCCTATGCAGAGAAACCCTGTCTTGAAAAACCAAAATAAATAGATAAATAAAACCCATATGGAATAAGTGTAATTTATGATTAAGGAAAGGCCATTTACCAGATATAATGTGGATATCTGTAATCCTACCCTTAACAGGTGGAGGCAGGAGGATTATGCTCTTAAAGGTCAGCCTGGGTAAATTGTATATTCTATTATACGGCAGTTTGGGCTACATATGGCCATATGACTACCTGGGCCAACTGTGACCCTGCTTAAAAAACAAACAAGCAAACAAACAAACAAACAAACCAAAGAAAACACCATTACCTTAAGCTTCCTAATTTGGGCCAGGCTGGGACACAGCCATCAGACCCTTATTAGCCTACAGGAGCAGGGAGGTCACAGGTGGTCTTTATGTGTCTCCCTTTTGCTACTGAGGTATGGTCTGAGATCCTGTCAGTACCTCAGACCACACTGTAGCAAGACCACCTGGGGATACCACCACAGGTCAACAGCTTCTTGATGTGGTCATGGGGACAACCATTCAGGAGTGACCAGGAAGAGGCATCTGGCCAAGAAAACACATTAGCTTACACTCAGAAAATAACAGTCGTGTTTTTTGGAGCTCTTGCCTTAAAACAGAGAAAGCAGAAGCACCATACTCTTTGGGCACTTGCTTTGACTCTTCTCTTCTTGGTTTGTGTAAGGAGAAAAGCTGTTTTGTTTTAAAGCAGTCAGTACTTAGGGGGTGTGTAGTGTTTTGTTTTAAACAAGCTGGGCGTGGACATATACGGGGCAGTAATTTCCCCTGAGTGAAGGGACTTAAGGGAAATGGGCTTTTCAGTATTAATCTGTGTCTGCAGTTGTCTGGCTGCTGTATTTGGAGAGACTGTTAGCATGGATGCTACCCAGATCATTGTTGCTATGGTTTAGTAGATGGCCATTCGGGGTGAAGACCAGCGGGGGTGACCACACTGGTATGGCCTCAGTTGTCCTCACTTGGCAGCTGCAGCCTGTTTGGCTGACACATTCCTGACTGAATGCCCTTTGTCATAGTACACCCTTATTTTCTTTCTGGAAGTGTTCCTCCCTGTATGACCTTAGTCCTTTTGTGATACTGTCTCAGTCAAGTGACTTGTGGTGCAGGGTCTTTAGTTGATAGAATCCATCTGGGGCCCCCGTATCCTTATTTACATATGACTGTGTGCTGAGGTATTACTACTAATGAACATTCGGGCTATGCTATAGTGTGACGGTCAGTGCTCTGCTAGCTATGGCCCTTGGTAGGTCTGAGCTTCCCCAGAGACGTGCCCTCTACAACCCATCCTGCTTTAGTGTCCACAGTCTGTCCGTTCTACCACAGCTGTGTGAAGGGTAGGCGATGTGTATTTCTTTGGCTCAGGAGTGTGCACATAACATTTCTTTTTATCCCAGTTTTTCATTTTAACGCTACACTTCTCAGGGGCTTTGAATTCATCCTTCCTAGAAATAAATTTATCTGCCAGGATCCGGGAAGAAATATTCCTAGCTCAGGAAAAGGCCTAACTCTTTTTCCACCCCTCTGGGTTGGCCTCATTGACCCCTGTCTCTGACTGGTCTGTGACTCTGAGGCTCTGTGACCCCTTAGCTTTTCTGTTCTGCTTCATCCTCTGCTCCGTGAGTTCTCTTCCCTACCTCAGAACGAAGTCTAGTTCTCACCTGTAGCCATCTCCTTTCCTCGGCTGTTTCTGTTTAATCCCTTTACTGCGACTTTAATGGTGTTTCTGAGGGAGAGAGGGCAAACGAGTCTTCATCTGCCTTGCTTGATATAAAGTGTGCACGAATTCTCTAACGATCAACTGAGGCAAGAATAAAACCTCTCTGCCTATAAATGTATCTTGTTTTACAGCATCGGAGGTTCAGCTGTTCATGAAAAGCAATTTAAATAAAAGGGTCATGCTGGAGAACAGTTGTTTATATTCGCTCTAATATTTCTGCTGCTAGTAAAAGTTAGGGGGCATCAGGGACACGCGGGATGAATAAAAGCCTTGCTACCTGCACTGAATTCCCTGCTCTCGCTCTCGAATTCCCAGTGGAGGCTCAATCCTCGGCTTCAGAACTGCACAGGCAGCTGTGTGAATATCTCAGTGCTTGGAGCAAATTGTTGGGTTTAACTTGAACCTCAGTTTCCTGACCTAAAAATGGTAAACATTGTTTTTTTTTCTCCCCAAGTTACTAGTTCTTCGCACATCTTGAATGCATAGATGTGTGCTTAGCTTAGTGGGTGATGAAAAAGTTTTACTTCACTGTATTCCAGATCACCTTTCATATCCAGCATTATTGTTTATGCCTGGGAACCAAATCGGTCTGTTCTGTGTCCCCTCATGGATTTTGCTCCCATTGTAAGAGCCTTGTCTGTTTGTTTGTCTCCTAACCCCGGGGGCATGCTGAGATTGGAATAAGGGGGAGATGGGAAAGGAGGTCATTGAACGGTGATTGAACCTAGATTTGTCCAGCTCTTCTATTAATATATTGATTCCTTTGTGTTGGCAAGCAAGTATTGGAACTTGTAAGCAAGACTTTGAAGGAGGGATTGACCTAGGCTGTGCACGTGATAGATAGGTGAGTGGTCTCCTGGTAAGGTGTGTCCTTGAGCTCTTTTTAGTTTGTGTTTGCAGAGAGCCTCACTAATTTATCCAGGCTGTCCAGGAAGTTCCTCTGTAGCCCGGGTTGGCCTTGAACCTGCTATCCTGGCTTTGCTTCTCCAGTAGTTGAATTGAGATGACTAGACTGCTGCCCCAGGCCCTGATCCATTGCGTATGGGTGTGGCTTAAACTGATGGGTGTGGCTTAAACAGATGGGTGTGGCTTAAACAGATGGGTGTGGCTTAAACAGATGGGGTGGCTTAAACAGATGGGTGTGGCTTAAACAGATGGGGTGGCTTAAACAGATGGGTGTGGCTTAAACAGATGGGGGTGGCTTCTGAAGGTTCTGAGTGACAGAAGGCTCCTTGTGCCCACCTTTCACAGTAACCACTTGCTATGCCTGGAATGTGATCCACATTTTAAGAAAGTGCCGAACTGTTAAGAGAGGATATTTTTGAGGGGATATTGGGTAAGTTCTTTGAAGCCTGGAACTAGGTTGCTGGATTTGCTGCATTGAGCTTTGGTGAGTTCTGGTGAGCAGGGCAGGGTATCTCTCTGGAGCAGTGAGTGGGTAAGGCTGAAGCTGTACCAGCTGCACGTCGTCAGACAGTTGTAATCAGAGACGTGAGAGCAGCGCTCCGATTTGCTGTTGCAGGGAGCTGGGGAAAACCCAAAGCCTGGATAGTTTTCAGCTCTCATGTGCCCAGCTCTGTTTCTTTGTCCTGTTCTGGTCACCTTGCTGTTTCTGTTCTTCTGTCAAATGCTTTTTTAGCCTTTTTGTTTTCCTCTTATGCATCTTGAGTGTGGACACATTAGACATGATCTGGATGCTATTGTATAGACATTAGTCCCCACTTAGACTGTGAACATAGTTCTTCATTTCTGTATTCATTATAATAAAATTCAAAAAAGTCTTTTGATAGAGTTAGATAATTTTTTAAAGCAACCATGTACTTAACTACTAAATTAGTCATTTGTAATCATGTGTTCTAAGGTTTGAAATAGCATCCTTTTCTAAAAAGAAGCTCCTATGATAACACAGCTTGTTTCAGATACAGTGTATTACCGCTGGCTGGAATTGGATTATTTTTCTAGGCATATAGATGCTTTTACAGTAAACCTTTAGATGGCAGCATCTCTCACCATAAGCCATATTTTGAGCAAGCTCTTTCAGACCTAAGAGATGTATAGACAGGAGGTTGTTCAGAGTCTGTCTGTATCACCCTTTCACAGAATGTGAGGATGAAGCGGGAGCACTGGCCTAGACTGGTTAGAGGACGAGCACTGTAGCTTGTCTGGAGCGGTGTCCGCCACCCTTTCTCTGTGACCTTGTGCAAGCTGGTAACAAGGTCAAACAGGTGATTCTGAACCAAAATGCTATTTATATGGTACAAATAGGCATTTTTTGCTTTTCTGTATGTCTAGTCCACAGACCAAGCAATTTACCTGTCCAGATATGTGCAGAACTGTCGGTTTTTAGCATGTGCGCAGATGTGTTATGAATGATTGCTAGAGTCTAATTTTAGAACATCTTGTTACCCTTCAAAGAATTCCATCACTCATTCCCCGAAAAGCTGGCATATCTCTAGCCCTGGCAACCATTCAAACCTTTGGTTTCTGTAGGCTCACCTACACTGGAAATTGCATGTTGAAAGGAGTCATGTAGGATGTGGCTTACCATATTTAAAGCTCACTCATGTTGCAGCATGAATAGGTGCTTCATCTCTTCTCCCTTCCTAAGAGTCCAGTGTATTCTGCTTTATCTGTTGATGGGCCTTTGGTTATAGCAATCATGCTGCTGTGAACACAGTCTGCTAGTTTCTATGTGAACTTATATCTACATGGGTGTAGAACTGCGGGATCACATGATAACTCCGTTGAACAACTGCTAAGCTGTTTTCCAGAGTAACTGCATCTTTGTCTCCAGCAGAAGGGAATAGAAGTTCCATTCAGTCTCATTAATAATTCCAAGAGCTTTCTCTGGAGGGGGAAAAAAATTATAAAGAATCCTAATGGTGTGGTGGTATATACCTATAATCATTCCAGAGGCTGAGGCAGAAGGATGGATGTCAGTTAGGCCTGCATGACTCAAAAATAAAACAAAAATGCCAGATTTTTCTGATAAGTTTTGGTTAGGGGAGGGGAATAAGACTGTCAGTATTCCCAGTTCCCAGATCTGTGCTGGACTATTGGCCACACCCACTTGAGGGCAGCTGCTTCAGCTGCCAAGAAAGCAGCCATGCGTCATCAGCCCGATAAGAGGCCTGCATTCAGTGGCTGCTCATCATGTTGATACTGAGGCCAGCTGTTTGTAATTCACAACTCCTGGCTTGGAGATACCAAGCAACCAAAGCATCTGTATCCCAGGGAGAGGAAAATGGCATCTCAATAGAACAGCAGTCCTTACCACTGTGTAGGTCTGAACATGTCAAAATCACCTATTTGTCACACAGTAAGGACAGCCATGGAAACTGCAGCGGAGGAGAGTAGCTTCGGTTTCAGTCAGAGTTTGCAATCTCCAAACGGAGCTCACCCTGTTCTTCTCTGGCAGACCAGACTGGACATTCTTGTGTCTGCTCTGAACTGACAGCCTGTGTGTTCAAGGGAGGGAAGGGCCAGCCTTTAGGCATGTTTGGGTCCTGGTAAGGACACACACTGTATGTTCTGAAGCTCTGTTTGCATCTGGAAAAAATTAGCTACACTCAGATCTTTCCCTCTGCAGGTCCTGTCAGGAAGCCCAAGTATGTGGAAAGCCCCAGGGTGCCAGGAGATCCAGTTTTGATCCCGTTCAGAGAAGGCTCCAAGCCCTCAGAGCCCAGTGAGACTGGTAAGAGTACCTTTTCCACCATGTCTGCCTCTTTCCCTAAAGACTGTGCATAGTAAGTAGCATTCTCCATTTCTGAAAGAAACCTGAGAGTCTCTTGCAAGAATGCTTCGCTGAACCAAATGTATTTGGGAGGTTTTTCCCCTTGGGCAGTTGACAGAGATTTGTTTAGCTAATGTGAATTCTTGAAATTGTATACAAGTGGCAGGAATAGTTGAGTTGGGTGTATTTGGATTGTTTAAGGGTTAGGTCTTGTGTCCTCTGGATTTTGACCTTGCTGGCTTCAGGAGACATGCAAAGCCAGCCAGTTGACTTTGTTTTTTTGTTTTTGTTTTATATAAACACATTACCCTACCAGAATATTTAAGAGGAGGCTTTGGCTGAGAATCTGAGACTTTCACTAGACAAATTCACTTAAGAGCACATGGTGACTTTGGATTTTTTTTGTTTTTGTTTTTGGTTTTTTGAGACAGGGTTTCTCTGTGTAGCCCTGGCTGTCCTGGAACTCACTCTGTAGACCAGCTGGCCTCGAACTCAGAAATCCACCTGCCTCTGCCTCCCAAGTGCCGGGATTAAAGGCGTGAGCCACCACCACAGGGCGGAAAATTTTTTAAAAGTTAAACATCTGTGTTTTTCTTTGGGGTGGGGGAGTTGGATTAGGGACAAAGAAAGTCCAAACTGATTGAATCTTCTTTTTCTTTTTGCCATAAAATTAATGTATCACACCCCACACTCACTTCTAAATCAAAGTATAAGTACAATATATGTCAGTGCTTGTAGTGTTTAAAAGATGCATTAATAGTTTGCTTTTGTTGTTTGTTTATTGAGACAGGGTTTCTCTAGATAGCCTTGGCTGTTCTGGAACTTACTCTGTAAACCAAGCTGGCTTTGAACTCAGAGAGATCCATCTACCTCTGTCTCCCAAGTGCTGGGCTCAAAGGTGTGCACCACCACTGCCTGGATAGTTTGCTTATTTTTAATAGACCCAAGAATTTACTTGTTTGCTCTTGTCTAGGATTCGATTGGTCCACAGAATGTTCTAAACCCATAGTGTGTTTCCTTGCCCAGACATGAGAGTAAAATTCTTAGCCTGTAAAAGCTTGGTTTGTCCTCCGTGTGAACACAAGTGTCTAATAACTTGTAACACTGAGAGATGCCCATCCATGGAGAGAACACTCAGCCAGATTTCCACTGTGGAATGCCTACAGCCAGCCTTCTTCTGCCTCCCTCGTGGTAGGGATGGAGACCCTGTCCTCTTACAGCCACTGTGTGCATTCTGTGTCTGGTGAGGCACAGGAGGAAGTAGGGTATGGCTGGACACTGGAAGTGCGTAATGCTGAACACAGACCTGAAAATGAACTGAAAGGCAGAGGCTGGAATTGGTAAAAGGGAGATGGTACAGGATGCACTGGACAGGCACTGGGTGCTGATGTCGGCTTCCTGGCATGAGGAGGCCACCTTGTTCTTTGGGTCCAGGTACCACTTCTGTAGTAGAAGGAGCTTGCATTGAAGATTTGTGACTAGGGAGACAAAACAGTAGGTGTATGTGTTGAAGGTAGAGGGTTCATGTTAGTGACCCCTTAGGTCAGATGGCCGTAAGTGAGGGTTCGGGAACAACACTGAACTGGCCACTCCATGGATAGAAAGTAAGGTTTATTGGGGACCAAACTAAGACTGACTCTGGCAGGTGGAGAGGCACAGAGAGAGAAGAGTCAAATGGCACAGAAGCAAGCAGATTTTATATGACAGTCAGCAGGGTGGTGTCTTTGAGCTGATACTGGCTGTTCAATTGTTTGATAACTAGATGCCCTTGCCCCTTTGGGGTTAATTAAGGGAACTTCCTTGTAAGTACCCCCTACCCTTTTAGACTTCTGTCTACCTAATAAAAATTCTTCTATTTACTTGGCCAAAGTCCTTCTGTTTAGAACTTTTCACCAGCACTGCCATTTTGGGGGGGCCACTTCGGACCTAACAGAGGCTGTGACATATATAGAGAGAGCCTTCCCCACTTTGTTTTTCTTCTATGTGTTGAAGGGAAAACAAATATTCTTCAAATGTGAGTACTGGTCATCATACCCAATTCAGATTAATTCTGTCACCCTATAACAAATCTCCACTGACCAAAGGCTTTGTAGTCCTGGCTTGATTAAAGTCCTGGAATTTTGACTGTATTAGCTGGATACCATCAGGAGGATTCATGGGGTTCTATGTTGGATTCTTCTGATGTGAGACAAGGAGACAGACTTAGAATTTTTATTGGACTAAGAAAAGTGGTTACAAATAATTCTCATTGTCAACTTTTCTCCCCTGGCTTGAGGCAGATTTGGACGCCTTTCCTGGCAGGAGGAGGTGTGTGTATACTTGACTCTGGGCCAAGCTAAACTCACGAGCAGCCATTGGTCTTGCTACAGTGGCCAAAACTTGCATGTGTGCTCATTCCTAAGATCCCAGCTCTCTGATTCAGCTTCCTCAGACCCCATTAGGACCCAAATCACAGTCCACATAGGTTGCAGATGAGAGCCCAAAACATTTACAGTTGGCTAATTTTAAGAAACAAGGTGTGTTCCTCTTTGTGGGTGTGAGACAGTGGTATGGTTCGTGTTTCTGGGTACATAGTCATATGTAGAGATAGCCACGATGTGGCACAAACCCCAGCACTTACTCTGTTGGCTGATGGTGAGGCAGTTGCCTAACGAAATTGAACTTGACAATTAACCAAGGGTGGTGAGATTTGTAATCCTCCTGGAATCTTTTAAGTTTCAAGGGAGTTAATTAAGACTGCCATATCAAAGTATAAGTGTTACATCCAGATCATTGAACCTAAAGTGGATGCTTATGCTGAGTGGAACCAACCAAGCTTTGAATAATAAGCCGAACATGTACAGAAGCATGTACATGTTGGGTAAACTCTAATTCCCAGAGTTTAATATCAGCATCTTCACTCAAGTTCCACTTGAAAGTTTGACCTTCCTGCCTCCCATGCTTCCTTGGGGCGCCTTTATTTATGTCTGTGACCCTCTGGCTGCTATCAGTAGTAACATGACAGTATCTAGCAGATTAACAGTCGATTGTGCACAGCTCCTCCTGAGATGCCTTGGACATTTCACGTAGACTTGTGCAGTATCAATTTATTCCAAATATTTGAGCTGTACTCTCCTAGACTGCCTTGTTTTGTTTTAATGGCCACACAAGTCCATTAATTCTTCCCACTGTTTGGAATGTAAGTCAAAAGAAAAGACCAACGAGCATGTACATTTTGTTTATTAAGTTAGCCATCTGGGAAGTAGGTTCAACAGAGGGACTTTTGATAAGCAAAGAACTGGATTATTAAAGTTTACACAAGCCTGTAAACATCTGTGAGGAAAGACTACTGTATTTTTTTTAATATTTTGAAATATGTTTGAAACACACATTTTTTTTTAACTCTGGCAAAAACAGTGACTTAATGAATCCAGAAAACAATACTTTTCTCATTCCTCCCCTCTCTCCCTCTCTCAAATGGTCCTCATAACCTATGCACCGAATAGAACAGGCCCTTTATTCATGAGCATTCTGTTGTTAAAACTCAGCATGTTTTTCCCCCGACCCCCACCCCAAACAATACCTCTTCCTCTACAGGGGAAGGAAACTCAGAGGAATTACAGAGGATTACTAAACTGCAATAAATAGCTTTATTTCTTCGGATTGGAAACATCCATATTTCAGTTAGCGTTGCTTTACTAAATCATTTAGCAAGGCGTGCTGTGATAGGGCGGCGTGAGAAAGCTCCTAGTCTAATGAGTCGTTGCCCAGTGACGATCAATCTCAAGATAGGACAATCCCCTTTCCTCAGCAGTTTGGTTTGCAGAGAAGAGTAACACACATACTAGCTGTGTGGTCAGTGCATGACTGTAATCTAAGCATCCTGTAGAGAGGAAGTTTAAGGCTAGCCCCGTTTACATAGTGACTTACAAGCCAGCCTAGGCTACATAGTAAGAGCTTGTCTTAAAAACCAAGACAAAAAGCAACATTCATGAGGCAGCAGTTTAATTAAGCACAAAACTATCCTACGAAGAGTAGAGGGTCTCTTCTGAGATAAATGTGTATGGTTGTATTTTATTGGTTCCTTTATTTTTAAAAATTATTTTTACATTCGAAATGATGTAGAGAAGAAAGGAGACCTAAAGAATAATGGCATCTGTCTATACCCTACCCAGTTTTAGAAATAAAAAAATCACTGTATTTCCCCTATTTATAGTCTCCTTCCTTTCTCGAGAAAGTAACCCCCAGCCTGGTGTATCTTTAATTTTCAACGTTGTAGACGGCAGTGCACCCTGTTCTAATGGTTGGTTGAGACTTTGATGGAAGTGTTGAAGTGGACATGCCTAGCACATGTCCGACATGCCTAGCGCATGCCTAGCACATGTCCAGGGGAAGAGAGACTGGGAGTCGAGGAGCTGTTGATTTTGTTTCCTTCAGTAGATTTTCATTTGTGAAAGCCCTTTGCTAGCTAGGTGCTCTTTGAAATGAGTTATCAAGTATGCATGGGGCCCTCTCTTCGTTGAGCTTTGGTGTCGATTAGGGGATTAAAGATCTGTGCACAAATTGACTGTAATTCAGAGTGGGAGTGGTAATGAATACAAACTGTGGTGAACTGGTAGTTCAGCAGGTGGAGATGCTGAGCACGGGAAAGGCTTAACTGATGCACTGTGCTTCAGCATTTACCCGGTAGTCTATTTAGGCTCCTGTGTCAGAAACACTACTCACCTTAGTAGTGTATCCAAAACAGAAACTGATTTTTCCCCCACAATTTTGACGCCTGAAAGGTAAAAATCAAGAGGCTTACAGATTTCTTTTGCAAAGAGAGCTCCTTTCTGGCTCTCAGGTAGCCATCTTTTTACTCTGACCTCATGATGCAGAGATCGATCACAAGGTCCTTCTTTCATATGCAACATGGATCTCATCTTGGAGGGCCGTGCATTGCTAGACCCCTAATCATCTCCCAAAGACCCCATATTCTATCACACTGAGGGTTGGGTTTTAACGTAGGAATAAGAGGGGGACTTACAAACATTCAAGCTGTAGCATCTGGCAGGAGAACAGATGGAAAGAGCAGGTAGTGGCTAGCATGGGGGAGAATGTTGAAAAAATGGTTTCCAGAGTGAAATGGGTAAATACAGTCTGTAGAGCAGTGTCAGGAGAGAGGGGATGGTTGAAGGCCCTGAGAGGAAGAGACTGATGACCCCTGATCTGTGGGGGTGACTGCCGTGGATGAGGGGCCTCAACCGTTTGATGCAGCTTGTTTTAGAGAGGTTGTTCCATGGGGATAGTAGAAAAGCTAATAAGCCAAAGTGCTGAACTTCGAGCGGGAAAATTATAGCGGGCTCCAAGATATAAGCTCAGCAGATAAATTGGGGACTCATAGTGGGCCCCAAGCTCCAAGCTCAGCATATAAACCAGGGACCCTTTGTCTTAGAAGCCAAATGAAGTGAGTTAGATAGAAGGAGAAAGATCATTCTATTTTGAGAAGACATTGCTGAGCAGCCTTGGGGTTTTGTTAAGACACTGTAACAGAGCTGGGCAGTGGTGGCACACACCTTTAATCGCAGAACTTGGGAGGCAGAGGCAGGTGGATTTCTGAGCCAGCCTGGTCTACAGAGTGAGTTCCAGGGCAGCCAGGGCTACACAGAGAAACCCTATCTTGGAAGGAAAAAAAAAAGGACACTGGAACAGGGAGAGAGGATGCTCTCTCCTGCTCGGGGAGCGAGCAGGAGAAACCATGCTTTCTCTTTCTCTGTATCTCATGGCGGTGACGACGCTCCACCTTGCAGGACATAGTATGCAAAGTTAATGGAAATGGAGGTGCACCATCAAGATGCAGTTAGTAGGGCTATTTCAGGAGCATACTGGAGGTGAATGAATGAAGTTACAGGTAAGTGGAGAAGAAAGCATTGGTGAAGACAGCTGCCTTTTACGTAAAACCTCAGGAAGTTGAGAACATGAAGGCACATGAGGGTCATGGCTATAGGGGTTTTTTTTTTTTTTTTTTTTTAGGTTTTTTGAGACAGGGTTTCTCTGTGTAGTCCTGGCTGTCCTGGAACTCACTCTGTAGACCAGGCTGACCTCGAACTCAGAAATCCGCCTGTCTCTGCCTCCCAAGTGCTGGGATTAAAGGCGTGCGCCACCACCGCCCGGCTTGTTTTGTTTTTTTTTAATTTATAAGAAAAGGGCTTTTCTTGAATGTAATTGTCAATTTCATACAGGTTCTCATAATGTGGGCTGAGGACCTAAAGTGTCTCTCAGTTCCTGTCTGTCTTTATAAGGTCAAACTTTTTTTTTCCCTTAAGTAGATACTTCTGGACAGTTTTACACATGCATATGATAAATTTTTATCATTTTCACTTCACTACCATTTTTTGAGCCTACCTCCTGCTAAAACTCTAAGAAGTCCCCTCCTGCTTTTGTATGGTATGTGTGTGTGTCACATGTGCACGAGCGCGCCCACACACACATACACACCTCTGTGTCCTCTCTAGTTAGCTTTTAAAGTCAACTTGACATGGTTTACAGTCACCTGAGAAGGAAGTCTCAATTGAGGAGTTGCCCAGATCAGATTGGCCCACGGGCCTCTCTGCAGAGGCTTGTCTTGATTGTTCATCGACATAGGATTGCCTAGCCCACTTTGGGTGGTGTCCATCCCTATGCAGGTGGTCCTGGGCTGTATGTAAGAAAGCCAGGTAAGCATGAGCAAGTGAGTAGTGTTCCCTGTCGTTTCTCCTTTGAGTTCCTGTTCTGGCTTCTCTCAGTGCTTGGCTGTAACCTGAAGGACAACATAAACCTTCCCTCCCCTGGGTTGCTTTTGGTCGGTATTGTGTCACAGCCACAGTGACACAGAAAACCAGAACAGTGGTGCTGGGAACTCTGTAACAATTACAAATGTTCCTCAGTAGAACGTCAGCACTGCTTGTCAGAGCAGGGTACTGCCTCTTGAGCATCCTGATACCCTTCAGTGCTGCGTGCTTGCCACAGGACTGAACATTCACTCAAGCATTTCCCCGATAAAACACTGAAAATAATTAGTGTTATTAAATCCCGACCCTTGAGTACCTATCTTTTTAGTATTCTGGATGGTGAAATAGGAGGTCTACACAAAGTGTTTCTCCCACCCGCGCTGTCTGATGGCTGTCTTCAGGTAAAGCATTTTGCCATCATTTGAATTGCAAGCCAGACTAGCAGCTTTTCAAATTAAACATAACATTTATTTGAAATAATGATTGGCAAACTATGGTTGTTCACAGTTGCACATTTATCACACACTTATTCCAAAGGGATGAAATGAGCAGGAAATGAGGCTGTCACTTCAATTAAAGAAACAAACGAAACAACAGAAAAGACACCTCACGGATCAGTCATCCTTCTGAAGCTCGGCCTTTTAAATGAAAGTTATGTTTTTTGGGGAACTTGGCACTTGTCACATTGCACTTGGTAGCTTCTCAGGATTTTTCAGTTAAGAGCTCATGTAATATTAATGATTACGATGGTTTGATATTGTGTAATAAAATGTGCCAACATTTTTAAGATTTGCAAAACCAGCATTTTCCCAGTTGACCCAATCTATGATGTTACAAAATCTCACATGGGTAAATGATCCTTTTAAAGCAGGAGCAGGCTGCGGGGTAGCTCTCTGGTAGAGTGCCAGCCCATTTAGTTTGCACAGTGCCTTGGGTTAATTCTCTAACACAAAACAGAACAAAAACCATAAAACAGATCATTGGATTTTACAGGACCAGAGTACAGAAAGTTAATTGGTACACATTAAAGTCTGCACTGGGATTTACCTTTAAGAAATTGCTCTTTGTCAGGCATTGGTGAGGGGTAAGAGAATAGCCACACTTAGTGTAAAAGGGTCCTCTGTTTCTGAGGTTATAGCTCTACAAGACGACATCCCAGGGCTGGCTGCCGTAGCTCAGCAGTACAGCGAGTCCTCAGTTCTGTGTTCATTCCCCAGCACTGACAGAGACAGAAACCTGTCTCGGCAGGTTGAATGAGGGAGTAAAGAAGGCAAATATAGAGGTAAATGAGGGGAAGAGCTTAGAGCTCCCGTGTATGTAGGAATGCCTTAATGTTATGGCCTAGAAACAGTGAATTAGCACATAGACGAGCTGGTCACAAAATACTGACTTTGGGAAGTAAGGAGGGAATTGCAGTGGCTCAAGAGAATCAACCAGAAAGAAACTGCAAATGTAACCCAGTCGTAGTGGTGCACACCTTTTGTCCCAGCACTCAGAAGGCAGAAGCGGGCAGATCTCTGAGTTCGAGGCCAGCTTGGTTTACAGAGTGAGTTCCAGGACAGCCAGGGCTACGCAGAGAAACCCTGTCTCAAAAACCAAAGCAAGCAAGCAAACAAACAAACAAAAAAGAACAAACAAGAAAAGAAGTTGAAATGCGTGTAGTAGCAGTCAAAGAGGACAGGAAGTTAGCAAGATGTAGGCCATGGGTAGAAGAAGGGCCCAAGATTAGGAAAAGGGCCTAATGTCTGGTCTAGGGCCCATCTCACTTAACACAGTTGATCAGCAGAAAGATCCTAGGAACTTTGTATACTTCAATTGTTCAAGGTCACATAGCTAGTGAGTGACCAAATGCCCTGTAGAGAACAAAGATGAGAAAGAGGCTTGCTTCTCTATGGTCTGAGCACCAAGGACTGTGGAGGAGCCCAGATCAGAGAGGGCTTAGATATGTAACTTAATAATGGACCTCAAAAGTCTGGGAAACAGAAACAAAGCAAACCCAAACCCAGTAGACAGGAAGGAATAATAGAAATCAATGCAACAGAGGCCTGAAAGACAACACCAGGACTCACTGAAGCAAGGAGTTGGTTCTCGAGAAGACAAGCACGGCTGACAAACTTAGCTGGATTAACCAAAAGACAGAGGGAGAAGAACCCAGTTAGCAATGAGACTACAGTCCCAGCAGGCATCTAACAGTGTCTGCTTTAAGCAGTGGGGGAGATTATCTGGGAAACGAACCAGTGAGTGTGGGTCTTAGTGAGAACGTTTGGTATGCACAGTAAAACGGAGAGTTTTTCCTGGAATAGTGAGTTTAGAAGAAGCTATCTGGACCGTGAAAATGATACCCAGTTATATTTAGGGGGAAGAGAAATATAAGCATGTTTGAAAATACATGTGAATGTGGGAAACCAAAAACTCAAACGCTAGCGGAGAAGTGCAGCCTGGCTGGAAAAGCCGGCAGAGTGCTAACCATCCTGTGGTTTGGAAGGTATTTCTCACATGTTGCTGGTTTTGAGGCTCACATCCTACAGGAAGTGGGTACGACCACGTCAGCAATCAGGAACTTGAAGTTCTGAGAGAGAGGGTCATTACCAAAAGAGGTGTCTAATATAGCCTTGGTACAGAGGAATTATCTGACTCTCAAGATGGCAGAGAAGGAAAGAGAAGGACTATGAAGGACACTGAAGATTTGACCTGATGGTGGCCGTAACGGAGAGAGTCAGTGTAGGGACTATTCTTTGATGTTTGCTTCAAATGCATAGTACTCTGTATGTGGCTTGCTAAGAGACACAGAAGGGAAGAGATCCATGAGCTTCCTTTTCACTCTCCACATGGGCTAACTTTCCACGGTCGTTCAGGGTTCCGTGAGGGTGTTATTGATGAGAGAATCACTGTCCATTTGCTTAGTGCGGTTACATGAAGCCAGCTGTTCTCTCAGTTCTACATCCGTGCATCATACATTCTTTGCATATTTAAATCCGGGGCACGTGAGCTGAAAGTAGATATTTCCCCCCTCTGGTCCTTATTCCACAGATATTGGGTAAAGTATCCCCATGTTTGATGAAGACACCAATATTATCTGTAAGAATGAGAGTGGACTCTTTGTTCTGAGACGTCCAGTAGAATGCAGTTTGGAGCAATCTGAAGCACAAAGCAGCTTCAAGGAAAATCCTAACCGTATCAACATAGAGGAGCAGCACAGTGTGGGCTTCCAGACTCCTCTGCTCTCCCAGAGTGCACTGTTATTCTTCTCTCGGGGCTAACTCTGCCAGAGTAGAAGACCAGGCAAAGAGGATGCTGTGAGCTAGGCCAGAGAGATGAACGCTTGGTGAGCGAGCATTTAGGAGCTCAGTCTGAAGTGGACCGTCTAAGGAGATGGTCACTCAGATAAAAGTTAGAAAAATTAGTGCCTCCCCACCCCAAAGAAATAATAAAACAGTTGGGAAACCTCTAGAGGAAATGAAATTTTGGTGATGTTATGGATGCAAAATGCAATAAAGAATGTGTGTCTCTTTATCTTCAACCCTAGTAGGGTTTTAGAACTTTGGTAATAGCCACACCGAGGTTGAACAGGAAACATGAATTGTGATGTGTCTTTTCTTTTTTTTTCTTTTTTTTTTTTTTTTTTTTTTTGTTTTTTTGTTTTTTTGTTTTTTTGTTTTTTTGAGACAGGGTTTCTCTGTGTAGTCCTGGCTGTCCTGGAACTTACTCTGTAGACCAGGCTGGCCTCGAACTCAGAAATCCGCCTGCCTCTGCCTCCCAAGTGCTGGGATTAAAGGCGTGCACCACCACAGCCCGGCTGCGATGTGTCTTTTCAACTCAGCCATTAAGCTTGGAGTTCCACAGTTCTCCAATTCATCTGAACATGGAGATAGAATGAGTAGTTTTGTTTGGGGGCAGGCAGGTTTGTTTGTTTTGTTTTGTTTTGTTTTGTTTTGTTTTGTTTTGTTTTGTTTTGTTTTGAGACAAACGTCTTGCTGTGAAGCCCTAGCTCTCCTGCATTTCCTATGTAGCCTAGGCTGGTTTCAATCTTACAACAATGAGTCCTTTTTCTTCAGCTTAAGTGCTGAGATTATAGTCCTTTACTGCCATGTCTGCCCGACTAGTTGTTTTTAGATTTTTGTATATTTCTCTTTTGTTTTGCATGAAAATTTGGGGTATCTATCTGCAGGTTCAGTGTAGAGGTTGCAGTGACTGTGCCAGGGAGCAGTAATGTCCCTCTTCCGAGTACAGATCCTGCACAGGATCTAGAACTTTCAAACGAGTCCCAAGTGAGCCATAGGCTATGTTTGTCAACAGGGTAAATTTTGTAGCAGCCAAGCAAGCATGTACAGCTGCTTTGGGCCTCTATACCAGCTGCCAACAGGGTGGAGTTTCTGGCTCTTTCCCCAGAGTGTTTCAGGTTGAACCAGAAGCTAGACTTTCTGGGGCTGGGACATCGTCACAGTGGCGCAGCAGTGTGGAGATTGTTTTGGAAAGAAAGAGAGGTTTGGAGTAGAGAAGCTGCTGAGGTCTGCCTCCTCACCCACTTATTTCTCTTCCCATCTTCATCTCGTCCCCTGACCCCCAGTCATCTTGCCACCTGAGATAAGGAGCTGTCTGAGCCTGAAGCACACTGCAGAAGGGTGAGGTTTGGAGGGTGAAGGTTCGGTGTGGGTGTGGGGGGTAGAGGGAGAACTTATAGAACCTGTTTTCTGGACTCAGTCTTTGGGTGTGCCTGGGTTGTGTTGATTTGATTTGGTTTCCCCCTCCTTTCCCAAGTGCCATCTCCCTTAAGAATTTGTGTGTGAAGTATCTAGTGGGAAGGGACTTTTTCTAAGGTTGTGGTAGGGGTGTGGTTCACCTGTCCTAGGGTATTTCCCTTCACCAGTGTTGGAATGGGCCCACAGATATTATGAGTTTAACCCAAATGATCTGGAAACATCAGGGCTCTAGACACAGAACGGTTTCACCACTGTAGTTCTAGAGTCACTAAAAGATATCTGCCTTGAAAACAGTCTTCAGGCCCTGAACAGGGAGGTTTTCGAGAGCAGGCAGGTGGTGTGTGCCTTTTCTTTCATGACAATGTCACCAGCCTGATCTCTCTCACAGCTGCCATTCTGGGTACATGGCATGGCAAAGTGTAACCAAGGACGATCCATACAGTTCTCACAAATGTTTTGCCCACGGACACTTTGCAGTTGCTTACGAAAGATGCAGTTAGAACTGAACATGGTGGTGGTGATGTTAGCTCACAGTGTGGCTGCTATCCACCCTCATTCTCCTCCACTCCATCTGTCGATTTCCACATGTTGGCAAAAGAGGTTCAAGCATGTGTAGGTCTGGATGTCTTGACAAGTCAAAGAGCAAACAAATCATGGTGTAATTGTCTCAAGAGTCACAAACTGTTCTTGCGTTCCAGCTTCGGTAAGCTTGGTTAGCTTCTGTATATAATCTCATCCCAGTGGATGCCTTAAGTTGTGACAAAGGAGATAGAATAATGTTGAAAACAATTATTTGTCAGCCATAATTGACAAATCTAAGTGCCCTTGGGCTTTGGGTTCAAAATTAGTCTCTTGCTCTGTATATAAGTAAATTTCAACGTGAACATTCTCTCCAGTACAGAAATCCTGATGACTGGCCTGAGAAACATCATGCTTCCTATCCTCATGTGCAGTATGCCAAGAACCTTTCTCATGTGCCATGAGCAGCAGTGCATTAGGTTCTGTCTCGTGGCGTTTTTCATTGTCTCTGATTCAGGTGGACTCCTGTAACTGGCACCTGAGTGGGAGCTGGGTTTTGAATCTCACTGCTATGGAATATATGTCCAACAAGGTTTCTATCCAAGTCCTCCTGCACCTGGGTCTTTGCAGCATGCCATTTGGATTTTAATGCTGTCCTCCTGTGGCATTGGATATAGTGCTCTCTGAGGATAAAGTGAAGCAGAATCCCTTATCTGTGGTACCCATAGGAACTCGAATGCTGTCAGATAATGACATGGGGAATCTTCTTTTTCAGATCAAATGTTTCACCTTTTGCATTTGGAGTTTCTCTGTGACTGTGTTCTCAACCTGTCACGGCCTCTTAATTAGAATGTACCGCTGGAGGACAGGCAGCGTCGTCAAGCTCAGCGCATCTTATAAGGGTGCACCAAAGTGCCAGACAGGCAGCTGGTGTGCAAGCTCATCCAGATTCGAGACCAAAACTCCCCAGACTAGTATTTCATTGTTTTCTCTCTTTGTTCCAGAAGCAAAGGCCGATAATGAACCGAGCTGTTCTCCAGCAGCTCAAGAACTGTTGACAAGGCTGGGATTTTTACTGGGAGAAGGGATCCCAAGCGCCACACACATAACCATTGAAGACAAAAATGAAGCCATGGTAATGCCAGAGGAAGAAAACTGCATTTCCTACCATGTATGGGAATGGGGTGGGGGGCTCACGTTATTGTTTGGTCAAATGAGTTCTGGGCTCTTGTGCTTTGAAACTTGTTACAGCACTTTGTTTCTGGGTCTCTGGAGGGGACGGTGGTGGAAATGGTTAAGGACAAACAGAAGGCATCAGAACTTAAGAAAATGTCCGTATTAACCTTACCTAGAGAATATTGGTACATGTAATATGGCTGCTTCAGTCTTGAGAGCACCGTTCCTCTCAATAGACTGCTTTGGTCTACGGTTTTCTGTGCTCCCTCAGCTGTTGGGGTTGGGTGGGGGTTGGGGGGTGGGAGTGATGAGTCAGTGGGATAAAGAAAATATCGATAGATGAGGTAGACACAAAATGGGAGTGAAGCAAATGTGTCATCCTTCAGGAGGCATACTCTGGCTCAGGGAACCCAGCCACTTCTGAGTGTGCAAGTGGCAGTGTGAAGGGCTGGAACTTCTGCCTCCCTCCACCCAGGGTCTCTGTGAGGAGGCCTGGCTGGCGAGAGGCATTGACAGAGACCGCAGTGGTCACCAGTGTCCTTTCCTGAACACACAGTTCATAAATCTTCAGGAATAGAGTCAGGCTGCTGTGCTTGTGAAACATTATAGAAACTCGGTCCCCAGGTTTCCTGCACAGAGGTCAAATAACCCATTTGTCTTCTGCAGGCTTTAAATGAAAGGAAGTCTGCCTGTTGGCCATCTCTGTTTTATGAGTCTGTGTTCCCACTGAAGTATTGCTAAGGCTGCCCTTTTAGTGAAACCTCAAAGGAGGCCACCAGAACGAAGGCACATCTCTTTTAGCATTTGGAAAATCGTGTCTGTCCCTATTTAGCTACAGAAGTTAAAAAATGCCTCCATTTGTCTTGTGTTTAAGGTTCATCATTTTGGCGTCCAAAACAAAACCATGTGTTGAAGCATACCGTGTAAGCCGTGTTAACTCCTCCCTCCCTCCCTCCCTTCCCCTTGCAGTGCACAGCCCTGAGTCAAGGCATCAGCCCTTGTTCCACGCTGACAAGCAGCACCGCCTCTCCTAGCACCGATAGCCCCTGCTCAACCTTGAATAGCTGTGTCAGCAAGACGGCAGCCAACAAAAGTCCCTGTGAGACCATTAGCAGCCCCAGTTCCACCCTGGAAAGCAAGGACAGTGGAATTATAGGTAAGAAGCACACTGCCAGTAGTGGAATGGCTTGATGCACGTCAGCCGGAACACTCATAGCCACCTCCTGAGAGGGGTTCCGTGTGGTCCGTGAAGGTCGAACTGCAGACCCCGCCCTGCTCACTGCTGACAGCTCGGGGCTGCCTGCAGCCAAGAGAATGAATTTCAGCTTCTGTATTTCTCCATGTTTATTTTATATCGCTGCACTCCTTTTTTTTTTTTTTAATTTAAACAAAACAAAACACCTTATCCGACCTGTCCTGTGAAGTTACAAAAACCCTCTCACCTTCCTGGTCAGTTCATTCCTTGGCATCAGGTCCCCTTTGGGCACCGTAGCAGGGTAATGAAATCCCTGCATATGAAGCAGTTTTACAGCCGAATCTCAAGGTTGCTCTCCTGCCTGATGACCTATAGGACCTGTGTTCTCTTGAGTGTTGCTTGTAAGGGGATCTGGTCACTGGTTTGAGTCCAGGGTTTTTTTGTTGTTGTTTTATTTTGTTGTTGTTTTTTTTTAAACAGATCTTGCCTCAAGTTTATTTGTAAAAACAGCATAGGACACTGGTCATCTGCAAATAGTGTATAGGTAGGTGTGTCCCAGCAGTCCATCTGTCTTCACACTGACAGGAGCCTTTTCTATGGGGCCTTCACAGGGGCCTGGGCACCTTTGGGAGACTGGGCTGGAGCTAAAGCCTGGGCCTTAGCTGGAGCTTTGGCCTCTGCCTTGGTTTGAAACTTGGGCTTTGGTTGGCAGAGCCTACAACCCTTGGCCATGTAGCTTCAAATCCGCTTCCCAAGCTTCGGGTGAGTGATGAAAGCCAGGCGGCTGAGTTTGTGGCTGGGGCCCTTTGGCATCTTGCTTGGGCTTGATGGCCTGAGGCTTCACAAGGGCCTTGTTGGCCTCTGGGCGTGCACTCACTGCCTTTGCATTGTTGGCCTTCGTCTTCTTCAGGTCTCTCTTGTGCTTCTTGGCAAAGCACATGTTACTCAGAAACTTGGGGGTCAACCCCCTTAAGAGATTCGAATCTTTATGACTAGGGTTTCTTGATGCCATTTCTGTGCCATTTGCGGGACTGGCTGTGTGTAGTGTGGTTCTTGGACTTGGCCACGGTTGCACGGTAACCCATGGCTTCTGGGATTGGAAGAGTGAGGCCAGGGTTTTCTAAGCCTTCCTGGGCCTCATGGTAGTTGCGGTCCTGCTGAGTTGAGGGTAAGAAGACTGAATTCTAACTGGCTTGAGCAACATTGAGTTAACTCCTTCACATACTTCCTTATCTAGAAAATCAAGGATTCAGGTTAATTCATTAGCCTGTAGACCCACTGTGCGATATTATCCGCCAGCAGACCGGTGCAGACGGGCGGGACTCCAAGGCATCACCCAAGCCTTCTGCCCTACAATCGTGTTGCTCTCACAGTGTGTCTCTTCTGAACAGTTTCCTGCTTTCCCTTTGCTGGGCTATGCCCGTGTCTTTAAGGGACTGTTGTGTGCCATTTTTCATCAGCTCTGTATCTACATTAATACATAGTCAAAAGACCTCTGAACTCCGTGTTCTCCAGTCACCTGTGCTTCCATCCAAGTAGAATTTAAAAAAAAAAAAAAAATCATGAGTTTGTCTAGTTCAGAGTTTGAAGATGCCCCCCAAGAGAGTCCTGGGGTCAGGCTGTGGGTTCGCTGTAGAACTCTGCATGTATGGGAAGGACTCACCTTCAGTCAGGAGGCATCTTCACTGACTTCGGTGGGACCCGGGCTGTTAGGGATCTGTTTTCTGTTGTGCTCGTTACAGTTTCAAAAAGTAACTTACATACAATATTCACTCACTTAAACTGTCCCTTAACTCCTAGTGTGTTCAAAACCATGTACCTGTCCTTACCAGCTGGTCTTAGAACACTGTCACCGTCGCCACGGGTGACATTCCACCAGTTTGAAATTGTCATTTCCCTGGGCATCAAGCTGCATGCTTCTGTCTGTGGTTGAGCTGATTTGGGGAATTCTGTATGAATGGAGGATTTACCGCAAATCTTTATTTTTTTATTTTTTTCTGGCTTCAAGGCCTTTCACTGAGCTGATCTAGCCAGTTGGCGTTCTCATCTACTCTACTTCTGCTTTATGAATTCATTTCAACACGCTCTTCCTGCGTTCCGGCTTCTCTTGAGCTCTGTTTCTGCACTCTCCTCAGCCGATTCAAATTCAATGGTAGCCACACAACTTCCTCAGCTCTTGAAATGCCATGTCCTTCTGAGAATTTAATCTCCCTTCAAGAATTTGGCCACAGCTACTGGACTTCTCATCTTTACTGTTAGTTCTAGACTTGGCATTGTGTGTTTTAAAGCTGCCATTCAAGCTGGAGGTCAGACGTTGACAATCGTGTTCAGGAACAGAACCACCATCTGCCATTTCTTTTTCTCTCACTCAGGTGCAGTGCTGAAATTTTGAAACTGACTTGTTTTGCAATACGAGGTATCAGACCCAGGCTCTGTACATGTGAACCAAGCGAAGTACAACTAAGCTACATCCCCAGCCCCTACTAGCATTTATACAAAGAAGCAAAGGTGCTCGATTAGCTCTCTGTACTGCCAGCAAAAGACTAAGCTGCCAGGAGGCTCTTAACTAACACTTGATTTAATGTAATCTCCCCCGATCTCTGCTGATCAGACTCCGTATTATACGCTCCTTTGGCACCACGGTGATTTCCTTCAGAGTACTTATTATTTAATTTTGGCTCCATGTGGATGGGGGCCGTGTTTTCCCAACTCTGGGTTCTTAGCCAAGTGCCAGGAAGAAGATATTAAGGAAAGAGTTGCTGCCACTCTGCAGCGGCACCGAAGCAGGAAATGTGTAGTTGCTTTATAAGGACTACTCGGGATTCCTATTTTGAGTTGGTTCGTTAAAACTTTTAATATCACGGTGTCTTAAGTTCTGAGGACCGTTTATGTCATCCACAGTGCCCTTTGCTCCTTGGTCAATATGTTCCCTTAACTTGGTTATGCATGAAGTACCAAAAGTATTGACCTGAAAGTAGGAAGGTGAAAGGGGGTTAGCAGTCTCTGGTGGGGGATAGGAGACCCCAGCTCCTGGAGAACCAGGATTGCACTGTCCTATCAAGGCCCTTGGTAGATGAGAGAAGCTGTGCTGGTGGCAACATGCCTCTGTTCTCTCCTCTGTGACCTGTGGCACTAAAGTCTGTTGCCAAGGTGTGGTGGGGAGGAGAAGGAATAGAAGCAAGAATTTCCTCTCTGGGCTGACTTGAGCTGCAGGTGTCTGAAGAGGCCAGAGTGGCGGGGCCAGAAAGGAGGAGCAATCTCCTCCTGCAATCTCTGCAGGCTGTACAGGTTCCCAAGCCCGAGCTGACAGGTATGGGTGCTGTATTTGTGGCTCTGTGATTGCCGGGGTGCGATGTGTTTTCTGTGTTCTGAGGAACTTGTTGAGTTTATGAACTGCAGCCTATGGTCCAAGCTCTTGGGGATTATAGGTGTTTAAGAAAGTAAAAGACTTAAGAACACTGAACGCTGTGATCTTAGGGAGTGGAAGTAAAGGTGGAATGAACCCTCTTTTCTCAACTCGGAAACCCTGGCAGCACCATTGTAGAATGTGTTGGAGAGGATTCACGTTCCAAATTATACACGGCCTGGAGGAGAGGGCAACCAGCTTTTCTTTAACTTTCCACTTTAAGTAGGGGTAGCCTTTTGAACCAGGTCAGCAGGGCATTGAATGGCAAAGACTGTGCAGTGGGGTGGGCTGCGTAAGACACAGGCCTCCTCAGTATTGTGTGCTTGGGTCAGCAAAAGGCTCAAAGCAGTGTTCTGAGCACAGTGTAGTCAGGGCATTAGGGGACATTTCAGAAAGTGCCAACCTGTCCTTGAAAATTCCTCAGCCTCCTCTAACTACTTAGGCTGATTTCCAGCATGCTGACTGCATTTAACCTAAATCGCTCCGCCCAGCAGATGCAGGGAGAGGAAGCTTGTGTAGCCACATGCCCGGGCAGCTTCCTCAGATACCACAGGTACCCTGTCTGCATTGGGTTTCCACAGTTTAGCCAAGGGGCCAATGACCATTAGAACACACCGGGCCCCCTTCCAATTCTTGCTCTGGGAGACCAGGGCTTAATGAACGTCTCTGCCCCTTTTCAACTTTGTCATGTGATCTAGAAGGAAGCCCTGCTTTATCCTATTTCAAGAGGTTCAGGTTCTCCCGAGGACGTTAAAGTCTTTAGAAGTGCAGTGATTCTGTCATGTAGGCATACTGGCTAAGCGACTGGGATTAACTGTATTCTATGTGAGAGTCTTTATTTATCTTAAGGAAAAGTTTTTCTGGCACTTACCCTTTACTTACTGAAACCGTTGGCATTACCTGGATGTGAGTGTCTGATTTTCAAATTTGCGATGTGAAAACGTGCTAAATGTGAACCCAGCTGTACCAGTCACAGTGAAAACAGCTTGCAGTCACTTGCTTTAAAAGCTTTTATAAAGAAACAGGCTTCAAAGGTGGTTGGTTCCTCTATGCCTGAGAAAACTGTTTTCTTACTGACACTCCTTTAAGTTGCTTCCAATTGTTACAAATGGAATTGTAATCTGTGTTAATCCTAGTTTAGAGGGAAAAGCCTACATATATTCATTTGAATAATAAATCTATTAGCATGTAGAATGTATTATATATATGGTAATGCAACATATATAAACTAATCTGAGCTTCAAAAATGTTCTAGAAATACTGTGTTTTAAAGCATATTCTGAGTTGTATCTGTTTAATTTTTATGTCCAAATGATGATAAATATTTGAAGTGTGTATACTTATTTCTAGAAAATAGATATTTTTCACTTAGGAAGACAAGATAGACTCATTTAGGAGAAGAAATACAAATTAATCCTGGCCTTTCTACCAGAATTTCATTCATACAAATATGTGGTGAGTTAGTTAATCTGCTTTGGCTCCCGGTGGGTTTGATATGACTTTTAAACACCCACCCAATGGCTGAATACTTCTAAACACCCACCCACTGCAGAAGACACACACTTCCCCTCCAGTAGTCATGAGGTAACATCTTTTAAAACCTATATTTCATCTCTGCTACCCAAGACCCAATGGGGGAATGGCCCCTAGGGCCCTTTCCTATAATCTTACATGTTGGTGGGGCTTTAAGTCTGTTTTTCTTGCTCCCCTATCATGGTGATTCTCTTCTCCTTCCCCTTTCTCCGTCTCCCTGCCCAGCCATTGGCTGGACAGCAATTCACTATTACCAATCAAAGGCAGCTGGGGCCAGGAACCCTCAGTGTCTGGATTTGAGGCTTTTGGGAGCTGAATTAAGACAAAGCATTAGAACCAATTCCCAACATAAATATATACATATGTCTATGTGCATGCATGGGTGTGTATGTCCATGTGTACATGTGTGTATGCCTGTATGTATGTATGTATGTTTGTAAGTATGTATGTATGTATGTATGTATGTGTTTGTCCATGTGTATATGCTTGTATGTATGTATGTATGTATATATGTATCCATGTGTGCATGTGTGTATATGCCTGTATGTATGTATGTTTGTAAGCATATACATATATATGTGTATGTCCATGTGTGCATGGGTGTATGGCTGTATGTATGTATGTGTGTGTGTATGTATGATGTGCCTGTGGATATAAGTGCTACACTGTTGGTGTGGCAGTCAGAAGACAACCTAATGGAGTCACTTTCCTGCTTCTGTCTTTATGATGTTGCAGGGGTCAACCTTAGGCTGCCAGGTTTGTGTAGCAAGTGAGCTGTCTCACTTGCCCCAAGACTTAAAAACGAACAAACAAACAAACAAACCATACCCCACCACGTTGTAAAGATTCTTTCTCTTAATTAATAGTAGATATACCAGGCAGAAGATTTCAAGTTAACCATTAGACACTCTGGCTGAGGGTGGGGCTGTTCAAAGCCTCTTCCCTTCCATTCCCTTCTTCACTGCTTACTTTGGCCTGTCCAGGTTCTCACTTGCCTGAGTATTTTGCAGCATCCTGCACTTGCTGCTTTTGAGAGAGGGTGTTGGGGAAACCCCAGGAAGACTGGAGGGCTCTGTGCCATGGCCCTGTCCCTCAACCCTGCGTGCCTCTCCCAGATGATATGTCAGATCTAAGCAGCCCTCACCCCCATCCGCCATCTGGACCACAGGGTCTACCACATCCCAGGCAGTGCAGTTGTGAGTGGTGAATACCAGTCTCAGCTCTTTGTCTGTTTCTCTCCTTTTGCTTTCCTGGGGTGCCGATATTTGTCCCCCTCCCTCATTTAGAAATAGGGAGCAAATGTAAGCTTTAATGGGAACACCTTCATGGGAACATTTCTCTTACAAGAATGGCTCGTGCTAAGCTGTGGGGTCCTTGGGCCATACCTCGCTGCCGCCGGCCCGGTAGGATGTGCTAACATTTGCTTCCATGAACAGTTGCTTAGAACATTAAGAAGTCATCATGGACTGACTTTTATCTTGTGTTGACTCTCTGCCTCCTCCCAGAGTTATGAAATGAAAGTCACTCTGGAGGTGGCCCTTAGTCTGTTCATTTCTGTGACTCCGTATCTCCAGGGAGCTGATCAGATACAGTAATTTAATTGTACTTTCTTTTCATTTTCAACTCGTAAGTCCCACCCTTTTGATTTTATACTACTGCTGCCTTGCTGCACCTGTATTTGCGCCCCCCCCCCCAAATTAGAATGCTTTGAAATTGATTTGGTAATAACTACTTAGAATGTTTCAAATCTGGGTTAATAGTCATTTTGCTACATTGCCTGCAATTTAAAAATCATCGTTAATTATAGAAGCCTTTTAAAATCTCGGGTAGAGAAGGGAAGTTTCTCTTTACATTTCTGATTTGGTAACATAGTAAATATGGGGAGAAATCCTTGGTGGTTCCAGCCAACAGCATCTGCACTGACTGCAGTCATTCTGGGTGTTTGGGGTTTTTAGGCTGTCCTGTTCATACTGGCAAGCATGTATGGGTACCTGCTATGTGCCAGGAACGTGGTTGTTCAGTATTGGGACAATAAAAAGTAAGGCCCAGTATCTATTTTCAAAACTGTCTCCTTATGGGACTATGAAATCAGCCTGACACTGGCTGAGTGGACTTCTCCCATGAACGATATTTGCTCTAGGTCCATAATAATACCAACCACTGTTTGCCGAGGGCCCTTTTCAAAGGAGTCTGGAGCTCTGGGGCATCACTTGAGTGTGCCAAGAGCGCCATTGTGGATGCAGTCCATGTATAGATTTTCAGAGCATTACCAAAGCACTGTGTAATTTGTAGAAAAAGTCACATCCAGGTCTTTAGACTTTTTCCGGAGACTTTCTTTTCCAGGCCAGATCGAATTGTGGCAGTGTTCTCCTTGAGAGAGGCGGGTCCAGTCCTCTCCCTCCCACAGTTCCCTGCCTGCAGCCATTCCTTCAGGTATTTCCATAATTGAAAGGCCTGATGAATGTACCTGAGAACTGCAGCTGGGTCCCTGGCCTTGCTGCATGTTGTGGCAAAGTGTACCTTGCGCAATTCGGGGTGAGTACCGAGCTAGAGATCTGGTACAGAGACCTGGCTGTCACAATCCAGTGCACAGGGTTCCCAGCACAACACCCAAAGGGCAGGGCTAGCCAGAAGTGCCAGGCTGCCATTCTGGGGCTGTGCAGGAGGAGAAGCCAGACAGTCGCTGGAGCTGAAGGTTTCCAGGACCCCATCTGGGCCTTCCCTCTGGCAGGAGGGGTAGCTTGCATTCTTCCTGGGGTACCTTCTCTTTCTGAGCTAGTAGATACTAGGAGCTGGGGGCAGGTGAGCCAGGAACTCTTGCTATGTGTGCTCTTTGCTCGTGTACCTTTGCTAGTGAGGTTGGCCTGGGGTTGGGGATTCAAGAGATGCACAGTCCTGCATACCTGGCCAGAAAGATGATGCCACGAAGAATTGAGCCTTTATGTTCTGGAATCTATCCTGTGCAACTGTTGGTATGAGGTGTTGGTCCAGTTTGTCTGTCCGGGGACCTAGAGAACTGCTACAGTGCTGCCTTGACTCTCAACCTCAGAGTTCCTTCGCTGGATTAAGTGTAACCTCAGGAGTGGTCAGTGATCTTCCTTTGGTCAGGACAAGGAAGGTGCTAAAAAGGCTTGATGTCTATTTTTAGCGTATTTCTTCCCTTCTTCCACTTCATAGCCGTTATCTTCCTTTCCTCTTTGATTTTTAACCCATTGCTGTAGTGTTTTAACTTTGAAGTTCTTCCCTGCATCGACTGAACTGATGTTTCAATGCTACTGTGTTAGTCTTGGCTTGTCTGGGAAAGGGAAAGAATTGTTGTGCTAATAATTTAAGAGGCACTTTCACGGTGACCTCCTATTTAAATGTTTCCAACCCCAGGAAAGGGCGGGACTCTCTGTGTCTCTGACTGTGAATGTGGAGAATGACTGACAGCCTATGTGGTGCTCAAAGAAAACTGTAATTTTTCTTTTAGAGTATTTCTCATTTACAATGTTTATTTTTGGGTATGTGCTTTATAGTAAATAAACTAGAGCAGTGTATGTACATATTTTATCAATGCATCAGGGTACATGTCCCAGATTTTTGTGTGGTGGAATCAGAACCGCATTCTGAGGCATGTGAGACTTCAGAAGTTGTGGGGCTTTCCTGTCAGTGAGGATGGTGTGGGAAGTGAGTGAGCTAAGGTATGACAAGGGCTTAGAGCAGAGCCTGGCACACCATAAGTAAGTTAGCCCTATTGTGCCGGGCATGCCAACCACTGTAGTAGGCATGTTATTTCTTAAGGATACACATTATTTAATTGCTCCTGAGGGGATAGGCAATGCTTGTTCATAGATGTGTAGTGAACCAGGAGTTTTCTTTGAGGGTGCAAGTCAGACAAAGGAGATGAGACCAGAGAGAAGACAGGAGTCAGGATCCTGCAGTTTTCCTTGCTTTCGAGTGGTCAGAAAGTGATGCTAAGTTCCCAGTGGGAAAAGAGAAACAGGGTTGCATGAGTAAGATGGACATACATCCCCGTGCCGTGTGCCTGGAGAACCCACAGTGCTAGTTCTCAAAGGGTGGAGAGACCTGGTTGGATCCCAGAGCATTTGTGTTTAAGGTACTGTTCTAGGTGTATGTCCACACGATATATACACACCCTTCCTCTGCCCCCGTGTTTCCTCTGTAGCTCAAGGAGGATTCCACTGCTATGTGCAGCCAAAGCTTAGCCAATGGGCTAGGCATGGCTTTGCATTGTAATCTGCCTAACTTTCTTAACTCTCTTTCAAACCCACAGTGAGACATTTGGCTCTGGACCTACATTGTTTTTTCTGATTCAGTTTTAAGTGTACCTCCAACATAGAAGCTGAGATAAGGCAAAGATGGTTGAAGAAAAGCCAAGGAGGGACAGTTCCCTTTACGTTTACCCACTACATTAGTGACTGAGTGGATGACCCGATGACAGCAAACCCTCCTGCAGCCTCAGCCACCTATGCAGCCCCTCCCACATCCTGAGCTTGGGCAAGCCAGGGAGGTCTTGAAAATGCATTGTTTGGACAGAGAAGGGAGCTGGTGTTGGATGTACCACTAGCCCTCTCTAAGTCTGACCCTGCCTTTGTAGAGATGGGGTGGGCTCCTGGCCTGGGCATCTCTTCCTGGTTGTCATGGGGATCCTCATTGTGTGTGTGCCTTAGTATCTCAGGAAGGTGTTTTGGATGAATGTATGAGTGAGCAGATGGCTAAATGTGCAGTTACTACAGAGGAAGGTAGACAACTGTCCCTGGGGTACAGGAGGTTTCAAAGTATATACAATGAGAGAGAAGTGTCCGTCGAGTCTGTGGCGAGCAGCCCCGGGCTCTGTTTACCACATTGTGGGCACAGTCTAACCTGACAGCTTAAGGGAACGTGGGCCCATGTGCCTATGTCCATGGTGGAAGAGTGGTTCAGACAAGGTGGGTGATGAAGACAGGCTTTTGTCAACAGAGGCTGCCATCTCTGCCAGCTGCCAATGGAATTCTGGAAATGGTAGAATTGTGAGTGCTTAGATGATTTCAGATTATCCTTTTTCTTGTGTGTGTGTGTGTGGGGGGGGGAGATGTCAAACAATATTTAGAAATAACTTGAACATTTTGTTTTTTATTTTGAGTCTGTATATGTCAGTGTACATGTCACATATGTGCCAGTGTTCACAGAGGCCAGAAGGCATCAGATCCTTCGAAGGTGGGAATTACGGGCAGTTATGAGCTGCTGGATGGGGCCATGGCAATGACACTCGCTTCAGATCCTCTGGAAGAGCAGCAAATGCTCTTAGCTACTGAGCTGTCTCTCCAAACCATTCTGTAGAGAGTTGGCTTTTTTTTCTTTTAAAGTCTTCATGTTTAAGATATTGTCCTAGGTGTGTGTGGCTGTGTATGCACACATATTCTCCAAAGTAACTATGTTAATAACCTAAAAAGGAGTTTATGCTGCTGTCAGCCTGGAATATTTTGCATGAGAGCCAGCTTTCTCTCTCTCTCTAGAAGTCAGGACCTGTCCTATGAGGTGTGCTTCTTGTGTGCAAGGAGAATGGAATCGCTGGCCTTTCTTTGCCCCACTGGTTTGCTTCAGGGCCTTCCTTAGTGGTAGCTGAGCTGAGCTAAGAGTCCACTGCCTGTGGTTTGTGCAGTACGGCCATCGCACTGGGCTTCATGACTCTCTGGACACCAGCTCTCAGTGCCCTGCTGAATGTGGCCCGTGGACTGCCTTTCCTCGTCACAGTCTCCCGCTGAATCCCAACCTTTTCTAGCCTCCCTCTCAAGTGGCTAACTCAGGGCTAAGGGTGTAGCTCAGCAGAAGAGTATTTCCCTAAGACTCTAAGAGTCTCAGATATGACAGATAGGACCACAAGATAAGAAGCAATAGAATGACTACTCTCTGCTGGAGAATTCCAACGGCTCAGGGACATCTTCTCTCATCCACTTTTCTTTCTCTCACCACCAGGACTTGAGGGTTTTTACCCATCACATCCTGCACACCACGTAAAGCCCTGTCCCTCTCTGTGAGAATTAAGCCTTCAGCCTGTTCTGCCACCAAGGAGCCCAGGCCAGGCTCTTCCAGATGTCCTCGGCTGCTTCTTAGAACCCCAAGGCTGCAAGTCTGCTGTGTTGTCACGTGTAACAAGAAGTGGGGTGATCTAGGTTCCTCTTCCTCCTCTTAGGGTCTTAGTCAGAGCTGAGGTATTTATTGAAGAGCACGTGGTATTGAGGGATATCACCCTGAGATGTGCTCTTTTTTTTTTTTTTTTAAAAAGGACAAGTGCCACCAATAAAATAGCCAAGGCAGTGAAACCAACCAAGCACATCAGCACCACCCACCCCACCCTCCTGTCTGGACTTTCCATTCCCCTTTTATCTCACTGTCATTTAGATGTTGGAGCAGCCTTGAAAACTTAACTCATTATAAGATGGCTCAGGAAAAGCACTCAGAATTCCAAATACTGGATTTAAAACAAATTGTTTTATGAGACTGGTTGCATTTTTATGCTTTTAACTTATTAGCAGAGTTACTATTAATAATGAATTCCCATAAATAAACAATAAACTCATTAATAAGTTAAACCGTTCCTGTAAGGCATTAGCAGCCTCTGGCACATAGCAGACCTCCAGTGAATGTCAGCTGCTGCTGCAAATCCGCAGCCGCCTTGCCACCACGGGAAGAGTCACCATGCTTGCTCTGCTTACATGTAAACTGGCCATTTCAAAACACAGTGAAGGCTGGCTGGATGCCAGAAAGATGGAGGCATGGGGTGTTGCCGCCAGCACATGCAGGAATGTTGGAATCATAATCTTGGTTTCCCACAAGTTGAAACAGACCCCACTCATACTGGCTTTCTTTTTTCGGATAGACCTGAGGCCAGTGGTCCTGAGCAGGTAACAGTGAGGTCACTATACAGTGTCTGCTGCAAGTGGAACAGAAATATTAATTGCTCATTCATTCATTCATTCATTCATTCATTCATTCATGCATCCATGCATGCATGCATGCATTCTTTCAGCAAATATTAACTGAGCACTTACCGTGCCCCGCCCCACAGTGCACTATCCAGAAATGGAGCTGGTCAACCTCAGGTAGGTACACTACAAAGGTTCCCACATGTCAAAAGGGCTTATATATAAGAAGAAAGTAGAGAACAGTGTATCCAGGCTGCTGCAGCAAGGTGTCCTGCGTGCGGCCACAGCAAGGAAATCATTTGTCTATTAAACCTTCAAGATCATTTCAAAAATTAAGCCATTCAGTCCTTTTGGTCCTAGATACGAGACTCTCTCCAGGCTTAATTACCAGTTGCGGATACAGTGTGCTCTTCGTAGTGTGTGGAGATAGCTCTCCCTCCAGGCAGCTGGGTCTGAGTGCACTCTGGCCGGCTCTCTCTCATTTGCCAGGATCCAGCACAGAGGCCTGGGCTGCCGGGATCCAAGCGGAGCATTAGTGGGCATGGTTTCTATCCTCAAGGACACAAGCCTCAAGGACATGGTTTCTATCCTCAAGGACATTAGGTCAACAGTTGGGGCCGTACGAGTGGCCAGGTGACCTGTGATTACAGGGCATTGAGTACTGCTTAGACAGTCTGAAAATTAGGAACGTCTGTTTACCTGTAGCTGCTGTGTAGGGTGAGTACTGGGCTTCACTTTCCCATACTCCTCTGTGCTTTTGCCTAGATGTTTTTAGGTTGGTTTTTTTTTTTTCTTCCTCTCTTTACTGTTCCCCCACCCCCACCCCCAGCTCTGGTTTGCTTTCGTAGAAGTTAAATTTTAATTCTAAAACCAGAGCAGACCTTCCCGTTCTGGTCCTTTCCCTGAACTGGTCATACCAAGTTTTCCATCTGTGTGTTATGAAACGAGGCAAGTTGATCTCCGTGCACCTCACTGAACCTGCCTTACAGTTGATAGTTTCAAGGGTCAGATCCTCGGACTTTAAATTGCATCTTTGTTTCCGTATCCTGCATCTTCTCTGCTTGTGTTACCTGTATCTCTTCCCAGCAAATATGTGGTGGGGTTGGGTGTTTAAGGAGTCAGAGAAATTTAATGAGATATGAGCAATTCATCTTGGTTAAAGGGGAGATTCATTATCTCCAAATCATATAGACTCACTGTTAGATCTCAGCTATTTTACGGCTTTTTCATTATCTTCCTATCAGTTTTTGTTCCCTTTCCTGTAGAGTGATTTAGCAGCTTATTTCCCCTGATAAGCAACATTCTTTTAATTTTACCAAAATACATTGTATGAAATATACTTTGATAAAGATCTGTGTAGACCAGAAAACTTTCCATTGGTGCTGGGGAGGGGTGTGAGTGTGTGTGTGTGTGTGTGTGTGTGTGTGTGTGTGTAACTCTCAGCAGTCCCAGCTGTGCCTAGACTCCTTCAAAGTATTTCCAAAGTATTTCGATCTCTCGTTTCAGCCACAATCACAAGTTCATCAGAAAATGACGACCGGAGTGGCTCCAGTCTGGAATGGAACCGAGACGGGAGCCTAAGGTTAGGGGTTCAGAAGGGAGTGCTTCACGACCGAAGGGCAGATAACTGTTCCCCAGTGGCAGAAGAGGAGACTACTGGGTCTGCGGAGAGCGTGCTGCCCAAGGCGGAACCCTCGGCTGGAGATGGTCCGGTCCCTTATTCTCAGAGCTCCAGCTCGCTAATAATGCCACGGCCCAACTCAGTCGCAGGTAAGGCCATGGCTCTCCCGAAGCCCTCAGGTCCTGGGTTCCATTTCTTTACCCAGAAGATTAATCCAAACACAAGCCAGCTGTATGATCTTTCCCATAGGCCTCAGTGTACTCAATGTAAGCACACACGGTCTGTTAGTGGTCCTTTTACTCTGTACCGCTGTAAATCTGTGATTCGTAATGTTGGCTCTTTGTGTGTGTGTGTGTGTGTGTGTGTGTGTGTGTGTGTGTGTGTATGTGGGGGGGGGTTCAATAACTCTGCCCTTAGTGTTTCTTTTAAGTGTATGTGAATTACGACTTCTTACTGTATCTTGACATAGCGGGCATTAATTTAAAGTGAAGTTGATAACCAGATCAAAGGATTTCTAATTCAACTTTAAATCTTTGTTTTGTATAGTTGAAGCCCGTCACAGCTGGGAGGTCAAATGCTTCTGTAAAATTTAGCTGTAATGGGAAAGCATGTGCAGTCGTGGGAGCGAGAGCAAGCTGCTGCAGCTAGGTATAGAGCCATGTGTGCATGCTCGTGCGCACGCGCACACACACACACACAGAAGCATGGGCTGAGAGTTGGGCGGGCCTGTGGCCCACCTTTAAACAAGGTTATGGAAGGGGGGGGGCAGCCCCACTCTTGTGCATTTTGAAGGTCCTTCCTGTCTATGCGCCTGCTCCGGAGCTGTATTCTGAAGAGGTACTCGTTCAGGTCATTCTTTGTAACCAGCCCAGTGCTTAAAAAATGGCCCCCTCGCTACCGTGCTGACTCTTTGTACATCAAAAAGATCTTTCTGTAATTTATGCTGCTCCTTCAGTATGTGCTAGGTCATTCTACCTGTTGTTGGGTGTTTTTTTATGATGGAACTCTGAAGCAGCTGGCAAATAAGTGGCCTTAATGGAAAAGTTGTGAGGTACAACTCTTAATTCACTTTCAAAGGAAGCAGAGTGCCTTGTTCCAGAAGAGGGATTTGGCCTGTCTGCCAGGGAGAAGTAGTGGAGAGCATTATGTGTACAGATGGATGATTCTTCCCAAAGCTGCCCTGCCCCCACCCCACCTTTCCACCCAACCCTTCCATCCCCATCCCTGACTTGGAGCATAATATGTGGTACTCAAAATGTTTTAGGCTGTACTTACCTAATTATGGTGACTGAGTCAATCATTGTAGGGTAATCAATCTTTTTTAAAATTAGGAAACTTTTTAGCATGTTAAAAGTACTCAGTTGGGGGGGGGGGTGTCCTGCTAGAAGCTTTGCCTGTCACCAGCTTTGCAAAGCGACAAAGGAGGTGAGCTGCTGTTTTCAGAAACTATTTGGATTAAACAGCAGAGTGTCTGGTTTCTGCTGGGCTCACCTGTTATCACCTGTGTGTGCCCTTGAGCTAGATCTCCTTAGAACAGTGGGGTTTACCTCTGGGTTGGAGCAGACTTTGGCCTAATGGCTTTGCTCTTGAAATATACTGTAAACCAGATGCAGACATAGGCAGCTGTCCTCTCTTGTGTTTCTGTTAACAAGTGAAGAGTCTGGTAGATTCTTCACCGCCCGCCTCCGGCCGAGGGACAGCAGCATGTTTCAAGGTTGTAGAAAAGAGTACTGTCCAGTTGTGTGAACTGCACTCAGCATTGCTTAGCCAGCAGATGTGAGGCAGGCTGCAGACAGCTAATACTCAGTGTCAGTACCGAAATCAAATGTGATGGGCCGTGTAGTAAAATCTTGTGAATGTACTTGCGTGTTATCTTTCATGTCAACACAGAGCGCCACTTGGTAGGCAAGCTGGCCTATGGACTAAAGAGTGACAGCTGATGCCAGGCCTCTATGATAGCTGTCCATATGGGACCTGGACCTGTGGTGAAGGGACAGAGGTAGTCTCCAAGATCACCGGCCATTCCTGTTGCTCAATCTCCTGAAGAGAAATGTAGAGAACAAGGAGTTGTCTTTTTTTTTTTTTTTTTAAATCAAAGACTAAAACTAAGTTGGCTAGGATTAGAGATTGTGAAGGTGTTTTTCAGAGTTGGATTAATTTGAAGTGTTGCCTATTATATCAAAAGGAATGACATGGACATTTTTTTCTTCACTAAAAATTAAGCCTCAAAGCATTTAAAATTGTATCTTGGCTAGTCTAGAAGTTGGTCAATAGGTTTTACTATACTGAAAAAAACTTTTGTGTGTGTGTGTGTGTGTGTGTGTGTATGTATTGGTATTTTGCCTGCATGTAGTTCTGTGCACCATGTGTGTCTGCCTAGTGTCCATGGAGGCCATAAAGGGCTTTGAGAGCCCTTGGAACTGGAGTTACGGACAGTTGTGAGCTGCTGTGTGGGAACCTGGATCTTTGGAAGAGCAGCCAGTGTTCTTCACCACTGAGCCATCTCTCCAGCTCATGGGATTTTCTGTTTTTAACTACTTGTCTAATCTTTTGAAACAATTTCTGAGTGGATCAGAGACCACTATGTGGAATTCTCCAGAAAACCAACAAACACAATAACCAACTGAGTTCCAGTTTTCTTGAAATACTAAATGGTGATTGTCCAGGACTTACTGGCATTCCCTTGGGTAGGTTAGCCCAAAAGTTAGGGCATCAGCACATGCCACTCTTTACCTAGCTTAGGAGAAAGTTCTCCCTTAAGTAGTTTTCTACGGTACATTGAAATGAGTTCCTTGCACAGACGTGTGCGTGCATGGGTGCCTATGTACATGGCCTGGTCACAGAGATGTTAGCAGTGGATTTTCTACAGTATGAAATTATTGAACCTCTGATTTCTCTTGGCCCAGAATGGTATTAGCATTTTAGATGTTTATTGTGTAGACTGACACAAGCCTGGCTCTTGTTACTAATACCCGAGAATCTGTAGAAGGGTGCAGGATGGCTTCATCACTTGGAGGGAAGTGCTGGAGCTCGTGCCTCCTGAGCTCCTGACTGAGCAGCTGAGGCCTCCCTCACTGTTCTTCATCTCAGATGTCCTGGTGGCTTCAAAAAAGTGGCCCTAAGAAGTAGAGCTCACTGCAGCTGGTGCTCCCTGCATACTGAAGCTTTTGCCTCAGCTTAATCTTGTCTGTTCATTGTTTGAAAGAGTCTCACCTTGTAGCTCGAGTCTAACAGTATTTCACGACCCCTTGCCTCAGCTGCCTGAGTGCTGGGATTCACGGGGTGTGCTCCATGCCAGCTCTTGGCTATGGTTTAAGTGTAGAATCAGCCATATGCAGGGCCATTGCTCAGGCTACTCTGCCCAGGACTCTGGTATAGACACTGGTGGCTGGAAATCTGAAAACAGAGATTCTTGAAGTGAATCATCTCATCTCCTACATCCATGTCACACACATAAGGGCTCTCCCTAACACCAACAGTGCTTTGATGTCAATGCCTTTTATAGTCGTGTGTGTGTGTGTGTGTGTGTGTGTGTGTGTGTAGTCTTTTCAGTTGTCAGAAAATTACAAAGTGAATGCCATGCTCTAAAGGATAGGGAAAGGGGAAACAAGCCTTTTGAAACTCCGAGGTCTTTGTATCCCATAGAACCAAAGCCCTGGCTCTGAAGTGAGCTATGGACTCTGGCTGTGGTGGTGCCTTCTGCTTGAGCCCCAAAGGAGCTGGGAATCCAAGCCTCAGGCATGAACCTAGGATTGAGTTTCAAGTTGTGTTTCTGTAGGGAGCCTGGAGGGCTGGGGGTGGTTTTGTAGTCGCTGCAGGAAGTTTCCCTCTGTCTGTGATCTGCAGGGGAGCTTGAGGCTGCCATTGGATTAACCTGCCAATCTGAAAATCCTGCCTGAGGAAATTACTCCCCTCATCCTCTTGATTGTTTTCTTGAGGCAAATCCATGCTAACCTCATATTGTCTGGGTATCCTATGCTTGCTTGAAGTCCTCATTCACCCATCTCTATCACCTAAGCACTAGGGTCACGGGCATACACTACTACATGCCAGCTTGGCTGAACTTTCAAATGTGGAAGATGTACACGGTCTCTGACCATGAGCAGAACACTTAACTTAAATCTGCACAGCATGTAATAAGGCAGTGGATAAGCACCAGTAAGATGCAAAAACAGTTGCTTGCTGCCTGGGAGGGACAGTTGGTAGAACACTTGCTTGGCTGTTTTTGGAGGCTATGCAAGAGGGCAGGCCTGAGGCTCTCCTCAACCTTTGGTACTTGTCGAATGAAAGAATGAAGAGTGTTGTGGATAACAAGCAAGTGAACAGGAAGGTGAAGGAGGTATGAAGGGTTCAGGAGAGACGCTGTTGCTCTAGGGAGCTTGGTACTGCTAACAGCCTGTGAGGGTTTTCAGAGTCTCGTTGCCCAGTTTGACTGCTGTACCTTGGATCCTGGTCCTCCTAGGGACTTCAGAAGACTTAAGCCTTTGGAATGTAACTTTTCCTGGAATTAACTCTTTGTGCTTACCCATTAATGGCCCTAATGCTATTTAATAGATACCTATATGCTGTGAACCTTACTGTCTTGGTCAGAAATAAACATGATAGTACATTTAAAATATATATGTAACATATATAATATTATATATAATATGTTATATAATGTATGGCATGATATATTTTATTATCATTATTTAATGGTAATCAATATAAATTATTATATAGACATATATTTTGGGTTCTTTTTGGTTTGGTTTTGTTTTTGAGACAAGGTCTCGATATGTAGCCTTTCCTAGCCTGAAACTCACTATGTAGACCAGACTGGCCTGGAATTCATGGTGATCCACCTGTCTCTGTCTTCCAAGTGCTAGGATTAAAGAGGTGTACCATCACGCCTGATTTCATACACACACACATATATATTTTACACACACATACACACACACACACATTTGAAGAAAAAGACAGCTTCTGTACTTTTATTGCCAAGAGCTAGCCTTTAATGTTCTGAGTGCTGTGAAATTGTACATGCAGGATCTGCTTATTTAATTAGAAAGACTGGAGTTCCAAACAGCACAGAGCTTCCCAGAGCTGCAGAGACTAGCTTAATGTCCGTGTATTAGCAGTGGGTTCTGGGCTGTTGCAAGACACTGATTGTCAAAGGTTTTTTTTTTGTTTGTTTTTTCCATTAAAAAAAATTATAGTGAAGTCAGTTTCTTTCCAGGAATAATGGTGAATCCTGGCAACCAGATCAACATAACATTAAGAATGAGTAGTCTTAATTGTTTCCATTTTTCAAGTTAACAGTCACGCCGGAAACATGAGCTGGCACAAATAATTATCCCAAGGTAAATTTTGTTGAACGTGGAGCTGAGCTGCTTAGTAATTTAGTAATTTATAACTTACAGTAGTTTTAGGTGTGGCCTTACACTCAGTGTTGCTTTCATATTGCAGCGACAAGTTCTACCAAATTGGAAGACTTGAGTTATTTAGATGGACAGAGAAATGCTCCTCTCCGGACGTCAATTCGATTGCCCTGGCACAATACAGCTGGAGGTAGGGCACCGGAAGTTAAAGGTACTTATTCTGGCATCCCGTGTCGCGTTGAGGGGCTTGTCTGCTGAACACAGAAAGTCCTGTAACCAGCGTTCAAACTGTGCTCAAGTGTGATGTGAGGTGTGTTTGTGCTGTTCTTTAAAAATGATGAGATCTGAAGGGTCTGCTGGGAGCCAGCTCTAAGGACTTGGGGTTTCTTACTTAAAGCATGTAATTAAATTAAATTACTACTGAAATGGAAAAATAATTCTGTGATAAGATAGTTGCCACTCACAGAGCATTTTTGTCTTGTTGTCAGTCCCTTAGACCATATCGGCTACATCCTATAGCTGCGTGTCCTGCATAGCTGTGTGGTCACATGCCCTACCTGTATCCTGTGGGCAAGGCACCCTTGCATCGGGATAGGGCTGTGCTCTCAAATCTGGGAATCTGTGTTTGGATTTAATCTGAGCAGGAGCAGAAGAAACCAGACTTCCATGTGCTTTCAGATAAACCAGACTGACATGATTGGGACTTTTGCTTTGCTTTCTCTGTGTGTTTGAAAATAACTTGGAAGTGTGAAACGACTGGGGAGTCATTGTAATGGGATACTTGGGAGAACAACAACAACAAAAATGAATAAAGTATTATAGACAGATTTATAGAACCGAGTTGGATATATGTTTCTTTTTATCCTAAATGATACTACCTTCCCTAACGATGTTTGTTTGTTTGTTTGTGTTTGTTTTGAAGCACGATTTGCTCCCTACAAACCACAGGAGATTTTGTTGAAGCCCTTGCTCTTTGAAGTGCCGAGCATCACGACTGACTCTGTGTTTGTGGGAAGAGATTGGCTCTTTCACCAGATAGAAGAAAACTTGAGGAACACAGAACTGGCAGAGAACAGAGGAGCAGTGGTCGTGGGAAATGTGGGATTTGGGAAGACAGCCATCATTTCCAAGCTGGTGGCGCTGAGCTGTCATGGAAGCCGCATGAGACAGATCGCGTCCAGCAGCCCCAGTTTGTCACCCAAAAGTATGTTCGTGGTTGATACTCATCTGGCTTATTATATTAAATTAAGATAGATGGAGGGAACTGCTGTTTGGATAAACAGGAATTAACGGTTTTCTGTAAGTTGTTCTAGCTACTATATTGGGTCTAAGTTCATAGGTTATGTGAACTGTCTGGATACTTCTAATCACAGTAGAGGGATGGGATGTTTCATTTTGGCGCTTTTTTTTTTTTTTTTTTTTGAGTGGAAGGGGAGAGAGAGAGGTCCCCCATTGTTCCATTGTTATGGCGTGTATTAGCTGTAGTCTGGGCTGATGGCAGCCTTCTTCTGTCCTTCTGATGTGGAATTCTTGTCTCCCTCTTTCGACAAAGGGGGTTTGCATGCAAGGCTACGTTAATACAGAGTATTTTGATCAAGTGGCCAGGGGAAATTTGGATCTTAAAACCAAGTGCTCAGACTACTGGAAAAACAAGGCAGATAGAGTTTAATGCGTATTTCTTTCTTTTTTAGTGTGTTTGTGTGTGTGTGTGTGTGTGTGCATACGCTCTTAGTTCCTCCCTTTATCCTATGCAGAATTCTTTTATATCCTGTTTACTATAGCCTTTTCTTCTCTGCTAGCTTTACCAAAAATAGAAAGACTAATTTAGATGGGAGACAGAATAGCTAAACATTTGAGTTCTCACTATGAACAAAGTTCTCACTGTGTAACATCCAGGCTACTTTTGAACTTGAGATCCTCTTGCCTTGTCCCGTATCCCAAGTGCTGAGATCCAGGCACATACCACCATTCCTGGCTTCCCTGACTCTTTCATGTGCAGTGAACTTAGTACAAAGAAGATACCTTAAAATATAAACAAGAACAAGAGAGTTATGTGAGATTTTTGTTTTATTTCTTTCTTTTTTTTTTTATTTTTTTTTCTCTGTCCTGGCCATCCTGGAACCCACTCTGTAGAACAGGCTGGCCTCAAACTCAAGAGATTTGCCTGCTTGTGCCTTATACTGGGATTAAAGGTATGTGCCACCACTGCCCAGCATTTTTTTTTTTAAAAACCAGAAGAGAAGTTGTGACCTAGGAAGGCAGCTCTCCAGGGGAGGAGATAAGGTGGGAATTGGTATGCTCACTCCAGACCTCATTTTGAGTTATGCTAGCTCGTTACTATTCAGATTTGTCTGGGACTAATTCAGAAGTATATTCCACACTTGTTATACCGCATGCTGATGTCCAATCTGTGGCTCTCTCCAGCCTCAGATCCCACCAAGGACCTTGCTGGTACTCCGTTACTTTCACCAAGTTCCTCCACAAGCGCTCTCAGTGTGGCCCGAACACCTGCTGGGCCCGGTACTGCTGACAGCCAGAGACCAAGAGAGGATGCGGTGAAAAACCTCGCTTCTAAGGTAACCAGCTCTCAACTCATGGGGTCTTCCAGATAGAGATTTGCATGTGTGGCATTGAAAAAATGAGTTTGAAAGGGGATTTTAAAACAGAAACAAGTGCTTGGTGCTGAAGTGTAGTGCAGCTCTTGATAAAGTACGATTGAGCACTCCAGAGAAAAGGCTTTAATGAGAATAAGTCCTAAAGACAGCAGCAGAGGGTTTATGTCCATCTGAACCGAACTCAGAGTTCCTTAAGGCAGAAGGAGAACTCAGGTGCTCATTGCAACCCGAGGGCACTGGCACACACCCTTTCATTTGCTGTGTAAGCTGGAGATAAGAGAAGCTTTCAGATTGGCCCAGACCACTTCTGCCTGTACCCTGTTCCCTGGGTCTCGGGGTCCTGTGCATCCTCTGCACCCTCAGTCAGAGCTTTCTCGGGAGGTTGTAAAGGAACCTTGGCTGATGTTGTCTCTAAGTGCATGATCATCAAGGATCTTTCTGAATTCCTCCTCCTTCTGCTCTGTCCCACACTGGCTCATAGGCCACCTTTCTGCATGAAAGCAGTCGAATTTCTTGCCTTGATGATCTGTCACTCAGCCCTCTCCCACTGCCACCTGCCCCCAGAAGGCAGCTACTTGTGGCACAGGGAGTCCCCATCTGACTGATTCAGAGCAGTCCTCTGATCTTGAAGGGGTCATCTGCGATGAAGGATGCTGGCCTCAAAGCTATACTTGTAGGGTGGTTTTTCAAACATTGTAATTGTGACCCACAGTAAGAGGCTCATCTTATAACACACATGCAACACATAACCACACAGGTCACAGAAGCAAAGGTGTGACTGAATTGTCTTTAGCCTATGCCCTATAGCGTGTCCTGTGATTTAAATTAACCTTATTCAGATTTTTAAAAACTACCTGTGGTTGCAGTTGGATTCCGTGGCCTGCTTTGGGTTACCAAGATGCTATCGTAAAACATTGTGCAGGACAATGCACAATGTACTGGATAAATTATGATGATTTGCGTGGGTTTGGGGCCCTCATGTAGGTTTCTGCTGTTTTCTGTTTATGTAGACGTTGAAGGGCAGTGAGCATTTCCCTAAGGTCTAATGGTAGATGTAGTCAAAACTAAAAAAATATGATTTTAAATTACCCTAAGACATTGGGTCTCATCCTGTGACCCCTTTAGCAAACCTCTATCTCCACATAGTAGCAGAATTACAGTTTTTTGGGTTTTTTTCGAGACAGGGTTTCTCTGTGTAGCCCTGGCTGTCCTGGAACTCACTCTGTAGACCAGGCTGGCCTTGAACTCAGAAATCCGCCTGCCTCCGTCACTGGCACTGTTGGGGCAGAGATGGGAGAGATATCTAATAGACAACCTGCTGCCGCTGCCAGTCTGTCTAACGGAGGGAACCCCCTCAGCCTTGCTGCTTGTCGGCAGCTCTTCCCTTTCTCTCCTCATGCCCCTGCAATAGGCACATATCTGGCAATTGCTTCGCTGTCCCTTTGAATGTCTCTGTAACATCCCTCTGAAGAAGTGTGGATGAAGGGAGGGAGTGAGAGCTTCTGTCAGGAGGAAGCAGCAGCTGCAACTTTACAGCTTGGGTTCCTACCCGCCAACTTGATCCTATGCTTTTTTGGATAAGCAGAGGGTTCCCTCAGGATGCTGCTGTTCTTGAGAAGGAAAATTCGGGGCAGATGGCAGCATTGGGCACATGGCTTGCTTGGAAGTGCTCTGAGCCAGACTAGGCGTTGGGTTTTATAAATGACTTTTACTAATCTACATTCAATACAGAGTACAGTCGTCCTAAATTTTGTGTTAATCAAGATGGATTTATCCCTGCAACTAATAGTCTGCTGAGAACTTAGCAAATTACACCAATGAAGAATAGAATAAAAATATCAGTTAAGCTAGTCAGCGACTCAGTCTTAGGGAATGGACACTCGGTCGGTGTCCTGTCTCAGGAAGGCTCAGTTGCATTCCTGTTTGAGTTCACGGAAGAGCTGTGGAGAGGGTGGGATGGTGCGGTTGATGTCTCTGCTTCTCCATAGGTGGTGGCCTACCATTACTGCCAGGCTGACAACACTTACACGTGTCTGGTACCTGAGTTTGTGCACAGCATTGCAGCTCTGCTGTGCCGGTCCCACCAGCTGGCTGCCTACAGAGACCTTCTGATCAAGGAGCCCCAGCTGCAGAGCATGCTGAGCCTCCGCTCCTGTGTGCAGGATCCCGTGGCTGCTTTCAAGAGGGGCGTCCTGGAGCCACTTACAAGCCTAAGAAACGGTACCTACCAGAAGCCTTGGGGCTGCTTCCCAGTAAAGGCCGATGCCCCAAGTGGTCCTCAGAAGGGTGGTCAGCTTAGCCCTGGGGTGGCAGGCACGGGATGTGGATGACTCAATACACATCTGATCCCACCACATCCATCCTCTGAGGCATTGTTTCCAATGCAGTATCTCTGGTGTGGATGAAATCAACAACCGAGCAGTTCTAAGGAAGCCTCGTAACTGTGGGGAAGAGTAGACTTACTGTCCCACAAAGGTTTGATACTTGGTCTATGAAATGAGCAAACGGTAGGCATAACAGCCAAGAGAGATTATTAACACCTACCATTCATGGATATGGATGTTACTGAGAGCAGGGCTTTAAGACTCCACCTTCTGAAGGATCTTCAATAAAGGGCAGTAACTTAGGAATGGTAAGAGGTCAAAATGAAACAGGAAACAGCTTGGGCCTTCAGAGGCAGGAAACTGGGAAGATGAATCCATGGGAAGATTAACACTAGTTGTGAGTAGATCGTAAGCTTTGATACCCAGACTTCTTCGCTTCTCCAGTGGCTGGGACCCTGTACTCTGCTTCCCTTATCCTGGCTGTAAGCTAAAAGGGTGGGCAGGGGGCTGCCTGAACTTCTTCCTTGTTTTCTCTGTCACAGTTGTCCACATTTCAAGGAGGCACATTCTGGTCTCCCACGTAGCAGTAATCCATGTAGGTAATACACACTGAGGAGTCTACACTCCAGGCCGCAAGGAAACCACTGCATTGTTGGAAATCTTCCAACATGTTCTTCTCCCTCCCCTCCCCCAAGCCCTTACTAGACGGGTTGAAATCTAAATCTAATACCATTTCCTGGAGTTTTCATTTAGTTTTTCCTTGTTTTCCCCTTCCCGGGTAGGATTGTCAGTGACATCATTGATCATCCATAAGGTCCCCATCTCTTACCTTGCTCCCTTTTGAGGTATCCGTCTACAAAGCGTCTTCTAGCAGAAGATGCTAGAAAGAGGGCTTGAAATGGCTGTTGTGCTTGCTCTGTGCCCTGAGCAGAAAGCTGTTGCTAGTAAATAGAAAACTAGCTTTAGGCTGCTGTGTGAAGGACTCTGGGTGTCCGTGAAGCAGCACTTTCGCCACCGAGAGATTCTGACCACACGGTCCTTGGTGGTAGTGTGGGGAGTGCTGGGTCGTCCCATTTTGGAGTTGGGCAGCTGAGGGGTTCCAGCAAAGGGCCTGGTGTCTGTCTGGTTCCAGGTTTAAGCGGTCTGCGTGTCAGTGATTTTGGCTGCAGGCTACCCAGGTTTATGAAGAACTCACTCTATTATGTATAAGATTGAGATCCTGCTAATGTCTGTAATGCAATATGTTTCTGAAAACTGTTTTGTGAGAATTGGTTTTCTTTTGGCTCAGTGCTCTGTTTTTTCATTATAAATTTAATAGAAAATATGCTTTGTTGAAAACATGTCTCCTGCCATATGTAAACCTTTTTAGGTTTTGCTAACACTTTAAGCTGTGTGTTAAAATGCACTGGGTGGTGCCATGTTATAGAAACGTATAATTTCTTAATTTGGAAAAATTATTTCATCTTTTAGAGCAGAAAATTCCAGAAGAGGAATACATCATCTTGATAGACGGCTTGAATGAAGCTGAATTTCATAAGCCTGATTACGGAGATACGCTGTCTTCATTTATTACCAAAATTATTCCTAAATTCCCCACCTGGCTGAAGTTGATCGTGACTGTGAGAGCAAATTTTCAGGTGACAAAATATTTCCCCCCTCTCTTTCCAAGTTCCCACATCCCAAGTGTATAGCGGCAAGTGCTCCTGGCCTAGCGTTAGAGCCCATTTGGCTACTGAATTGAAAACCATTATCAAGACTTTGAAAAAGTAGTCCAGAGAGTCCCGTGGGCACAGGGATTCTCACAGTGTCAGCTAAGCATCCTAGCAGTAGCGAGCTGTCCCCGTCCTTCTGAAATGGCAGTGTGTAAGCCTGGCTTACTGTAGTGGAGTGTGCGCCAGTTGAGGTTTGTGGCCAATGACTGGTTCTACAGTAGATCTATAGGTTTGGGGGCCACTTGTTATAGAGATGAGTTGTTTTGTTTCATGGAACTGGGTGGTCATGCTCATTTCTTTTTCTTATTAAAACTTGCAATTAAGCCTACATTTAAATGTCATGCTTATCTTTATGATCCTTTGGGTGATACATTTTCGGTCATGTTTCTCTCACTAAGCATCATCTAGCAGCTGGGCTAAAACTCGAACTGGTTCCTGTATTCCTGTGCTGACCGGTGCTAAGATCAGCTGCCATGCAAAATGGAAGCGGCTGTCCACTGCCCTCTTCCTGCCATCACTACCTTAAAAGTGGCATGAGCCTCAGAAATGTTAGTGAGAAGTTAAATTGTTTCTTGGGGTTAAGACCTTATCTTGGAAATAAAGGAGCATGAACATCAGTGACCCTGTGCAATCCAGATTCAGCCAGCAGTTCACTTCTGGCTGGAGAGATGGCTTGGTGATTAAGAACATGGGGTACTCTTTTGTAGAACTTGGGTTTGCTTCTTGGCTCCCATTGGGTGGCTCGTAACCACCATAACTGCTTCCCTGGCATCCAACACCTTTGTCATGGGTACCAGGCATGCATTTGATACACAGACATGCAGACAAAACAAAATAATTTTTTTAAAAAAAGAATGCTTAAAATTCTTTTAAAATGAGAGCATGCTGTACTGGAGAATTCAGTGAATTTTGCTGCCTATTGTCCAGGGACACAGGCAGAGCGGGAAGTCTCCTGTTTCCTGGTAGGGTTACACAGCCCCAGTATCTGATGCAGAGAGGGCGCTTCTTATCTCAGTGTCTAGCTGTGCTCTTAGATGTGCAGTGTTGGTTTGTGTTTACCCTTGTTCTAGAAGCAGCTGCTCAGGGATTACGGGTATCGGGTCACCTGCAGGGTCTGGATGCCCCTTTGTTGGTGTGGCCTGGTTGCTGCTGTCTCCTTGGGCCCCTCCCTCTGCTCACTTGGCTCAGAGTCCTCAGTGGGGGCTTTGGGAAAGATCCTATCTCGCATCAGGATTTCTTTCACTTAAGCTTTTTATCTGTACCTCATCCTATTACGTGTTTTAATACAAAGCAACGAGTCCCCATAATCCACGAAAATCCTCCTTGAAAGAGAACGAGTGAGCCTGGTTTAAAGGGAAAGGGGAAACTCTGCGGACTAACACTGCGAGATTTTGTTTTCCCCCAGGAAATCATCAGTGCGCTGCCATTTGTCAAGCTTTCCTTAGACGACTTTCCAGACAACAAGGACATTCACAGTGACCTGCATGCATACGTCCAGCACAGGGTCCACAGCAGCCAGGACATCCTCAGCAACATCTCCCTGAATGGCAAGGCCGACGCTGCCCTCATCGGCAAAGTCAGCAGCCATCTGGTCCTGCGGAGCCTCGGTTCCTACCTGTACCTCAAGCTCACACTGGACCTCTTCCAGCGGGGCCACCTGGTCATAAAGAGTGCCAGCTACAAGGTGGTGCCCGTGTCTCTGTCCGAGCTCTATCTGCTGCAATGCAACATGAAGTTCATGACCCAGTCTGCCTTTGACCGGGCCCTTCCCATTTTGAACGTGGCCCTCGCATCCCTCCACCCCATGACAGATGAGCAGATATTTCAGGCTATCAATGCCGGCCACATCCAAGGGGAGCAGGGCTGGGAGGACTTCCAGCAGAGGATGGAGGCCCTCTCTTGCTTCCTCATTAAGAGGAGAGACAAAACCCGCATGTTCTGCCACCCGTCCTTCAGAGAGTGGCTGGTGTGGAGAGCGGATGGCGAAAGCACAGCCTTCCTGTGTGAGCCCAGGTACAGCAGACGCTTCCGTTAGCACCCACAGGGATTCGAGTACCAAGTACTATGCAGTTTTGTTGCGTCTTATTTCCCATATTTGGTCAGGAGAGAGTGAAAATAATCCACACCTTTCTGTAAAGCTTCCCTCCTTCGATTGCTGAAACAGCAGGACACTTTCAGTGTATTTGGGTAGAAGGGAAGCTGGCTGGTGCCGGGGAGCTAGTTCCTCTGCTAATTGTTTTCATTGATCTGACTCCTCCCACCAGCATGGCAGGACCATACATGGCTAACATGTCTTTGCTTTAGGGAATAGCAAGCCAGGGGAGGGGTGGTGGTGGGAGGGTGTCTGTCTTGGATCCTTAACCCCCTGCCACTTCCTGACTACCCTTGACCATATAGCAACAAATGTGTGAGGATAAGAGAGGAGTCCTATACTCCAGTTAGCTGACTCCTCACAGACAAGGCCAGGCAGGATGCAGTTCTTACAACTCACACAACAGGAAGATGGGGAGACAAGCTTGCCTATTGCCTGCCTCTTAGTACAAAATAGGTGAGAGGTTAAGAGGCTCCAAGGGCCTTTGGCTGCGGCCATTCTCAAGCCCTCTTTCTGTCTAGCCTTCATCTTTGCTTTCTTGAGCAATTCTTCTCTGCATCAGGATTGCCTCATTCTGTAGTGATGGGCCTGGCAAGCTGCTGGGTTGTCTCCTCAGAACTTTGGTGGGCACTAGGTCAGATAATTGGGTCTAGAAATGAAGCGGCCAGTGAGTACCTGGGAGCCACATGGCCACCACCCTCCTGACCGGTAACGATGGGTATAGCACGGTAATGTGGCTGTTTCCTTAGGTGACACTGGACTCAGGGTTTGTTATCTTTCAGACCTGGTTTAGCTCAGCAGGTTGGCTACTCAAAGCAGATCACCAGAGGTGTCAAAGGGTGAGCGATGACACTGCTCACCGGATTATAAGGAGAGGTCATTTTTGAGGAAGGTCAGCTGCAGTTTGGGTTTGTAGAGACAAAGAACATCTAGAGACCCACAGGGTAGACGGCTGGTGTTAGAGCAGGAAGTAGCTGGACTGTAGTCATCGTTGACCGTTGCTGCATTTTGACCAGTGGTGGCAATACGATACAAGGCACATCTGAGTGTGGTAGCTGCTCCAGGAACAGTAACCACAGACACACAGTAGTCACCAGGACCTGAGGATAGTGTCTCGTGAGTGTACCCATTTCATAGGCTGCCCCTGCGCTGACTTCTCTTTCTTCAGCCCTCTTGTCTGCTTTGCTTTAGTTTCTGACTTTCGAGGTCTTCTCCAGGGCAGTCCGTGTTCATTCTAACGCCGTCAAGACTTTCCTCTTTTCCTTCCACTCCATAGCTTAGTCTTACATTGTTAAGTCTTTATTTTTGAGCCAGTTTCTTTTTAAAGTGGTGAAAGATGTATTCAGTTTTATACTCTTTTTTTTTAAAAGATTTATTTACTTAGTGTGTATGAGTGCTCGATCTGCCCAGAAGAGGGTATCAGATCCCGTTACAGATGATTGTGAGCCACCATGTGGGTGCTGAGAATTGAACTCAGGACCTCTCGAAGAGCAGACAGTGCTCTTAACTGCTGAGCCATCTCTCCAGCCCGGTTTTTCGCTCTTCTATTTAATTGCGAGTTCTTTCTTGGTTGTATGTTAGGATCACTTTTGTTGATAATCAGTTGGCTGTAAGAATGTGAGATTACTGTTGTGTTCCAGCGGTCTGTGGGCTTTTATGCGTCTACTGTGCTGTTTTGGTAACTAGAGCTTTGTGTTAAGTTTTGGAGTTGAGTACATTCATGCCCTTGGCTTTGTTCTTTTCCTTCACCTATTTTCTGTCTTTCATTTTGCAAGGGTGCCTCAAAGATTATGGCAAACAGTTCTAAACGGGGATATACAAGTCAGGTAGACTAAAGTGCACACCTGTAATCCCAGCACTTGGGAAGCAGACACAGTTGAATCTCTGCTAGTTTGAGGCCAGCCTGGTCTACACAGAGAAACCCTGTCTAGAAAAACAAGAACAAAATAAACAAACTAAAAAGGAGATACAGTTTTAAATATCAGCGAGATGCTAGACTCCCCTGGCCACCATAGCCTGGGTTTCTCACCTTCTTAGCCTTTCCCAAGAACTCATGATCTAGAACAGTCTCCATTATTTTCTCCATGCAGTTAATGTGAGGAAGAAAAGGATATAGGATATTAATAGGAAGAACAAGCTACTACAGACAGGAAGAGGCATCAGAAGCAGCACAGGGCGTGTTCTGACAATAGTAGATCTAGTTTGACTGGAGCTCTGTCAGGGTGTGGAAGACTGGGAAGAGCCAACATAAGAATACGTTAGAGAAGACCTCTTAGCTGTTACCTCTGGGGAGCTCTTGAAGGTTCTGGGGAGTAGAGTGCGTGTGGGACAGAGTGGGAGGGTACAGGGCTTCTGGGCTACCATGCTGGCATTAGGAAGATAGGAGTTGTGGATCAGGTCTTTTCAAGTCAGAGCTGCCTTTTGAGCAGTTTGAGCCTGTGGAGAACCTCTCTCCAAGAGCAGGGTTGGGGAAGTCAGTAGACTGAATATCAGTGACTGAAGTGTGGTGTGACTTGGTGAGGGAGCTTGGCATGGGGAGGGAGAAAGCTGTCTGCACTTTGGGATGTGGAGGAGGATTCCAGGGAAGGGGGTTGGAGATACTGAGAGAGGTTAAAGGCAATGAGAGTTTGGAGGAGGCTATTAGAAATTAGCCCTGCTTCCTCAGGAGACCCCTTCTTCTGGGTTTTAAGGAGGCACAGAGAGGAGAAGGGACGTCGTGGTTTGTTTGGGTTTAATGATGCAGAAAACTGGGGTCTTGTAGGGAACGTCACTGAGACTGTATTCCACAAGGAAAGGGAACTGGAAATTCAAAGGAAGGAAAGTTGAACTGTTTCAGGCTGGGGCTGCCTCCTGTTTCTCTCGCCACATCTCCTCTTTGCAGGGTTTTACTAACTAAATTTCAATATGGCGATATGTGTCCCCTCCAGTTGCTGAGAGCTCCTGAAAGAGAGGTGAGGGTTGTTGTTCTCCCCCAAGCCCAAGCTCTCGAGTCTGGCAGACTGCCCACTCTTGGTTAGTAGCCATTCGATCTTGGACAGATCATCTAACCTGTTGAGGCCATTTCCTCATGTAAGCAGCCAGGGCATGATAACACTCACAAGGTCATGTGGGTGAAGGAAATAGCTTAGTTTGGTTTCTGGATCTGAAGTGGAGCGTGTGGAGCATGAACAGACTGGAGACGACCGGTCCTCGGAGGGTAGTGTGGAGGCTGCTCAGAAACAGCTATAGGACTTCAGACAGGTGGGAAGCCATGTGCTTTGCTGAAAGCCCTGGAAACCCTTGGGCTGGCCACTGAAGTCTGTGCTTGTTGTCCACAGTGGGGCCATCTGTAACTGAGAAATTACACAGAATAATAGTTTCATTGTATGCTTTCATATATATATTTAATGTATTTCGATCATATGGAAGCCCTCCCACTACCCAATTTTTCCCTCTCATTACCCCCTCCCCCAAGAGGCCTTCTCCCTGTTTCATGCTGGTTTCTTCTAGATATGACAGAAGCCTGATACACTTGTCCTTCTGAGTCAGGCTTACTTAACATGATGAACTCTAGTTCCAGCTTCTTTCCCATAAATAACATGAGTTCATTCTTCTTTGTGGCTGGACAGTATTCCACTATACATATTATGTACCATGCTTCTTCATTCATAATCTAACTAGCACCTCATGAAGGCTGATTCATTCCATAACTTAGCTATTGTAAAGGGTGTGGTGGAAACACAGATGGAAGGTATCTCTGTTGTACGTTGACTTTGATTCTTAAAGATATATACACAGGAATTCATTTTTGGAGGAACCCCCATACTGCTTTGTATGGTGGCTCGTACAACCTACATTGTACAACCTCAAAAATATGTAAGGGTTCCCCTCTTTTTTTTTGTTTTTTGTTTTTTGTTTTTGTTTTTTTGAGACAGGGTTTTTCTGTGGAGCCCTGGCTGTCCTGGAACTCACTCTGTAGACCAGGCTGGCCTCAAACTCAGAAATCCGCCTGCCTCTGCCTCCCAAGTGCGAGGATTAAAGGCGTGTGCCACCACTGCCTGGCAAGGGTTCTCCTCTTGACCAGCATTTATTGTTCTATTATTGTTGTTGTTTTGGTTTCATGTATCCTAGGTCATCAGGCTTTAAACACATTAAATATCAAGAATACCTTGATATCAGATCCTCCTTAACCATCTGAGTCTCAGGATCACAGGTGTGTGCCCCTCCATCTCTTCCGCCACGGTGGAGATTGAACCCAGCAGTTTTCATGCATGCAAAGTGTTATACCAAGCAAACCGAAGCAGCAGCAGCCTCGCTTCATTGATGATAAACATCATCTGACAGGAGATAGTTTCTCAGTATATTTTTATTTCAATTTCCCTAGTGGCTAAAAATGAACATTTTTTTTTATATATATTACTGGCCGCTTATACTTCTTTTGAGAAGTGTCTCCTCAGTTCATCTGAACATTTGCTGATTGGATTTCTTGTTCTTTTGCGTGAGTGTTTTTGAGTTCTTGGTACGTTCTGGATGTTAATCCTCTCAGGATGAGTACCTGGCAAGGATCCCATGCTGTAGGCCGTCTTCTCACACAGGGGATGCTTTCCTTTGCTTCACTGACATTCCTCTCACAGCCCTGTTCATCTGCTCTTTGCTGCTTGCTGCTGTTTCCAGAGACACTGGACTCTGATTTAGAAAGTCATTGCCTATGTAGGTATCTTAGTGTTTTTCTTAGAAGTTTCAAATTTTCAGATCTTATATTGGTTTCTAATCATTTGGATTAAATTTTGCACAGTATGTATATAGTTCCATTTATTTTTCTAAAACAAAACAAAACAAACCCATGTGGATGTTTTCCAGTATCTTTTGTTAAAGAATCTGCCTTTTCTTGAGCATATGTTTTTGGCAAATCAGGTGGCTGAAGTCACAGTGTTTATTCCTATGGACTCTGGTCTGGTCCAGTGGTCTATATGTCTGGATTTATTCCGATATCATCCTGACTTTGGTTACTATGACTCTTTAGTATATATTAAAACCAAATATTGTGCCTCCAGTATTGCTCTTTTTACTTGGGATTATATTTGGATTTTCCACATTTTTTGTATTGTCATATTAATCTTAAAGATTACTTTTTCTAGTTGTGTCAAGAATGCTATTTTATAGGGAATCTTGCATTGACTATATAGATCATTTTCAATAATATGGCCATTTAAATAATGTTATTCTGCCAGACTTTAGATGTAGGACATCCCATTTTCTAGTATCTTCAGTCTCTTTCTTCAGTGGCTTTTAATTTTCATTGCAGAGGGCTCTCACCTCCTTACCATGAATGGAATTGTTTTTCCTGGTTTCTCTCTTAGCAGGTTTGTTGCTAGTATATAGAAACCTACTCATTTTTGTAGCCTGGTACAAACTAGCTGGGGGATGCCTTTAACCCCAGTCAGTACTTAGGAGGCAGTGACAGGCTGTTCTGTGTGAGTTTGAGATACATGGCTTCCATCTAGTCTTCTAGCCTCTACCCCCTTGGGATCTGTAGCTATGCAGAGGCTGCTTTTTCTTACCTTCCCCCATAAGGCCAGGCCTGTCTTCTGCAGGTTATGCTCCACTAGGGATGATGGAGTGTGAGATGGAGGTGGAGGAGGGCTGAGGCCAGAGGATTGTGTCCCATCCTTCCCTATGTTCATCCAGTAAGTTCTTCGCGGTGTATCTGCTTAGAATTGGGCACCTTGCTAGACATCGTGATTATAACTGTGACGTAATGCCATGCAGTTTTTGTGACAGGCTTGAGCAAAAAATCCAGGTGGTGACAGAGTGTATGTGATGAGCAGACAGTGATGTTTCTGAGAAGTCAGGCATCAAGGGTCATCTACAGAGATAGGGAACACCAGAAAAGGCCCTGCAAATGACTGCAGAATAATCATCATTTGCCCTCTTTATAGAGAGTTAGCAGCCTGAATGTTCTCTGAATTCATGCTGCTTCCCACAGATGACAGTTCAGGGGCACAGTGGGATGTCCTCATCTGAGGGCCTGTGGTGTGGAGGGATGGGATCTTTTGTCATGAGCCTTTGTATTTCTTGTCCTAGGAACGGACACGCTCTACTGGCGTTCATGTTCTCTCGACAGGAAAGCAAGCTGAACCGCCAGCAGACCATGGAGCTTGGCCACCACATCCTGAAGGCACACATTTTCAAGGTGAAGTGTGGGGAGCTTTGTGGTTTAAAGATTTTAGACAGTCCGTGAGCCCTGCAGCCATTCCCTATTGCGCATTACAAATCAAAGAACCAGAGCTCAATCCACTCTCGATGTCCTTACGTATCAGCCTCCTTGTTTCTCAAAGTGACATTTGATATATACCCCTTACCCCTAGATTTCCTGACTAGAGCAATGGTTCTCAGCCTTCCTAATACTCCTGTGACTCTTTAATACAGTTTGTCATGGAGTGGTGACCCCCAACCATAAAGTGATTTTCGTTGCTACTTCATAACTGTAATTTTGCTACTGTTGTAAATTGTAATATGAATATCTGTATTTTCTGATGGTCTTAGGCAACCTCTGTACAAGGGTCATTCCACACTGCCCTGCAAAGGGTTGCAACCCACAGATTGAGAACTGCTAGTCTAGAGCCTCTATTGGGTTTGAGGGACATTTGTTTGTTGGTTGGTTTTTTTCTACTTGGAAATTACCAAGATTACAGTGGTGAAAATATTTTACATCAGCAGACACGGTGCTGAGCTTGCATCTTCTTTTGGCATGCCACCAACCTTTACTGGCCACTGCCTAGACCCCTTCATTCATTAGGACTTACGGATGGTGATTCTCTCTAACTTTTTTTGTTTGTTTGTTTGTTTTTTGTTTTTTGTTTTTTGCTGTTTTTTTTTTTTTCTTTTTCCCCAGAGCTGAGGACTGAACCCAGAGCCTTGTGCTAGCTAGGCAAGTGCTCTACCACTGAGCTAAATCCCCAACCCCTTGTTTTTTGTTTTTTGAGATAGGGTTTCTCTGTATAGCCCGGGCTGTCCTGGAACCCATTCTGTAGACCAGGCTGGCCTCGAACTCAGAAATCCGCCTGCCTCTGTCTCCCAAGTGCTGGGATTAAAGGCGTGCGCCACCACCACCCAGCAGATTCTCTCTAACTTTATGATTTATTACTCCTCTGATGTCCTTCTGCAAAAGGAAGCTTTCTCCTTATATACACGTTCCCTCTCTCTCTCACCCTCCCCTCTTCCTCTCCCCTCTCCCCCTTCCCTCCTCCTCTTTCCCTGTGTGCATATAGTTGACAGGGCCTGTGATCTCCTGACCTTCCATTACAGCTCACCAACTGAGGTGTCCTTTTGTATAGTCACTCTCTGTACAGTGTATCTCCGCAGTGTACCAGACAGACTCACTGTCAAACTGACGCCCAGCTGGGATGCCACACTCACAGGATCTTTGGTTGTTTTTAGGGCCTCAGTAAGAAGACTGGAGTCTCCTCAAGCCATCTGCAGGCCCTGTGGATCGGTTACAGCACAGAGGGGCTGTCTGCTGCCCTGGCCTCTCTCAGGAATCTCTATACTCCCAACGTGAAGGTGAGTAGCCCTCCGCACAGGGACCTGCCAGCCATGGCTCCTGAAAGGGCAGAGGTTCTCCTGGTGCCGACTTCCCCTCCTCGTATCACACACTTCCCCCTAGAGGTCCTGCTTTGCTGCTGCAGGGAGACCTGGGGAGATGGAGCCTTTGTGTGAGCCCATTGAGACAATTGCAGAAAGGGTGTGATAGGGAGGTGGTTCACAAAGGAAACCAAAGGGCAGAGAGCTTTGCAGAGAAACTGGATTTTTGGTGTCCTGAATTACTATAGCAACCCAACTCTTCCTGGATCATGTGAAATTAAGCATTGGGGATACAAAAATGATGGGTCACAGGAAGCTATATGCGCGCGGGTTCCCAGACCGTATAACATATACTTCTGGCAATGGAGTGTTCCACTGGTTACGTGCCAAGCCGAGAACTTCTTGTTCTGTGATCAGTTGACTTTCCAGTCATACTATTCTTGCTGTACTTTTGCAGATAGATTTTCCTTCCCCATTTGCAGATTGCATAACACAGTCTTAGAATCAAAATCGTACCATAGGCCAGGTCTTTCTGGTTAAGGCCACACAGAAGTGCCCAGCCCCTGCTCCTGACACACCCTGCTGTGGAAACTTTGGAGCTCTTTCCCAGTGGACTGAGTGCTGAAAACTACTGTGAAGTGGTGTACTCACTCCCTCACAGAAACCCAAAGGAAGCTTAGCACGATGGTCCTGTGAGAGGAGGGGAAGTCTGACTCAGTTGTCAGGCATCTGGCATTCACTTCACCTCAGGAAAGAGGCTCCATGCACCAGAGATGGAGACAAGGGAGAAGTCCTGGACCCTGGCATGCCTGCCGTTGAGCACATCACCCTCAACACTTCCCTCAGCTCTGGAGTGTGGACTTGTGGAGTCTTCTCCATTGCTTAGGGGTGCTCTGCCTTTTCCCTGTCCCTGTTGAGTTTGAAAAGTGAGGTTATCACATGCCCAAGGATTGTGGGTACCAGGGAGGACCTAGCAGGGGGTGAGTCTGGAGGATGAGCCCTGCTGGCCAGTGCAGGATCTTGGTATGGAGTAAGAGAGTCTATTGCCTTCTAGGTGAATACAGATAGCGTTTGTAAGGTTAAAAATGCTACCTGTGTCCCAGTGGCCTCCCAGTCTCTGCTGTGGAGCTTAGCTTTGCTCTTATCTGGGTCCCTCACACTGCAGGAGAACTGTGCTCCTTAGGACTCTGCACACGGTCTCTCCCTTTAGGTGCCTAGCCTTCAGTGCTTCTTTCCTGACTAAGCCTTGCCTGCAGGTTTTCTTAAGTAGACGGGCAAGAAACCATTTCTGTACTGCAAGAGCTATTCGCACTGTTGTCCCTTGTCCCAGGTAACCCTTGCATCCCAGATGGAGCTTTTCCCAAAGTGGATGACTCCAAATTTAGACGTCATGAAAAGGTAGCTGTGTTGTGAAATTTTTCCATGTGGATTTTTATAAGAAATCAAGTTGAAGCCGGGCGGTGGTGATGCATGCCTTTAGTCCCAGCACTTGGGAGGCAGAGGCAGGCGGATTTCTGAGTTCGAGAGTTCAAGGCTAGCCTGGTCTACAGAGTGAGTTCCAGGACAGCCAGGGCTACACAGAGAAACCCTGTCTCAAAAAACCAAACCCAAAAAAAAAAAAAGAAATCAAGTTGAGGTTACTATAACATTAGTCATCTTTCTCACTATAGCAGTATAGCTTTTGGCTTATCTATAGAATTAATAAATTATAAAAACAGAAGCAATAAGCTGGCAGTGTCTGTCCTCCATACTTTAATGAATTCATTGGTGCAGACGTTAACTTACACGGGCTGTAAGTATGGAGAAGAGTGATGGGAAGTATCATCACTCTCTTGAACATGGGTTTTCAAGATTGTGGATTAAAAGCCTTTCCTCTCTAGACTGTCTGCTTTCCTTGGAATGCACTTTCATTTTTACTTTGCTTTATAAAATTCCAGCGTTACCTACATCTGCACCATCCCGAGATTTACACAGCTTGGCTCTGGAATCTCGAGTCCCTTCATTATCTTCTTGTTTTGTCTTTGTAAGTCTTTGATGAGGGAGAAAACAGTTTTCACAGAATATTGAACAAATTACAGTCATTTAAAATTATGCATGCAATTAAGGAACTGTTTTTAGAGAGTATTAACTGTTGTCATACAGGAATGAATGTCATTTTTAAAATAATTGCAGTTTGCCACTTTGGCAAATTAAAAAGACTTGCTCTGAAAATGAGGGCTCGGTAATTTCGGAAGCATGGTGATGATGGCCAGTCCTGTGGCCTCTGTGACTGGGCCAGGGTCATGTCAGCCATGTGCCTGCACTGGCATCCTTGTCACTCCAGCCTCCAAGCTCCTGCCCAGCTGGTTGTTTCCTCAAGTATTGTCAATATGGCTGGTGCCAGCCCCTGCCTGTAGATTTGGGAGCATTTGGTTGGCTTCTGGTGTTTTGTTCAGCTGGAAGGAGAGGAGCCCAGGTATGAGGCAGCGACACGGCCTGACTTTGCTTGGCTGGACTCAGGGAGATTGTACTTCGAGTCACAATCAAGGAGAACTCACTTTTCAATGTCCCCGCTTCTGTAAGCCTCCAATGTGCTGGTCTCCAGCTTGAGCTGGCTGGCACTTCTCCAGGTCCTCACTGTGGGGGGACGCTCCACTACCCTTCTGTGCTTCTGTGTCTCCATTGCTAGGTGGCCTTGCCACTTCCGACTGCTAGCTAAAGAGAGTGTCTGTGGTGAAGACTGTGAAGTCTCCTGCAGATGGACAGGACTGTATAGGATGAATCATTGTGTCCCCGCTGCTCCAGGGACAGCAGTTAGCTTTGTGTCCTGAGCTATCTTTGCCCTACCCACTCAGAGCCTCTGAGTCCTCACCTCTAAAATGGAGACAACAAAAGACGCCGTCTCCCAGTGATCAGAAAGCTGGCAGCGAAAGCTCTTGGGAAAGTGCCTGGCATGTCTTATGTGCCCAGGTGAGTTGTTTTTATTGCTGCTCCTCTCGGCTCTGGAAACTGTGACTATACTAGGCTGCAGGCACCTGGGAACTTTGAGAAGGTAGTTGTAACTCAAGTAAGGGCCTCCAGCCTGCCACTCTGTGCTGTGGAGAGAATAGGGTGCATGCAAGACAGTGTAGGTGGGAGATAGGTCTCCAGGGACCTCACTCTGAAGACTCCACAAAAGGGTGATGGCAACAGTAGCTACTAATATTTATATAAATCTTTTGAAATCCTGGGTGTGGTGCTAAGTCAGTCTCTGTCTCTCTATTTCCTTCACCCTCCCTCCTTCCTTCCTTTCCTCTGACTCCCTCACTCCTTGGTAGGGAAGGGAGTGTTATTGTTTTGACATTCACTTTTAATCTTTTCAGTCACCTAGGCAATGGTGCATTTGTTCCTATTTTTCTCAGCTGGGGAGCTGAGGTTTTGGGACACAGAGGATGGCAAGAGACCTGATTCTGAGCTTGCAGGCCCATTTGTTACCTGGTATCTTTACAGCCCTGTCTGCCAAGCCCATTCTCTTGGGAAGCTGGGTTGCCAGATCCCCAGGCCCTAGAAAGTCTGATTCTCCAGGCTGGGACCCAGGCACCTGGAATTTTGAAGCTCTGGGTGATATCAAGTGTGCCCCATAGTTAAGAACAGTGAGCAAAGGAAGATATATACATTGGCAGGGTTTAAGTGGTGAGAATACTGCAAAGCAGCAGCAAAAGAAACATGTTTCACCAAAGCAGACTAAGAGTAAATAGGTGAGAAAGCCTCAGCCCCGAGCACACTCTCCAAGAGTCTCATTAGATCCACGCCGTAAGGCCGAATGCGCTTTTCCAGTACAGGGCCGAATGTATTCCTCCAGTACAGGGCCGAATGCACTCCTCCACCAAGGTTTCCAAACAGACCATGCTGAATAGAGAGGGGAGACCCTGTTCACTTCCTAGAGGGACCTGGAACACTAAAAAACTGAAGACTGTTTTGAGAGCCACTTACGCAGACCATTTACCCTATCTTTTTTCCCCCCTTAGGTTCTTGTATATCAGGAAAGGATGGGCTGACGGGGAGGGAACATGTAGTTGGCCAGCAAAATCATCACACATTATTCCTGCTTGTCCTGTGGTGGTCCTGAGGAGTCTCCATTTGTCTCTGTACATCTTGTTTCAAACTGATTTCTGAGGCCTTTCTAAAACACCCAAGTATTTCTTCAGCATAATGGTGTTTGGTTTTTTTCCATACTGATCATAGTTAGTCAAAAGGGACTTTTTTTTTTTTTTTTTTTAAAGATTTATTTATTTATGAGTACACTGTCGCTGTCTTCCGACACACCAGAAGAGGGCATCCAATCTCATTACGGATGGTTGTGAGCCACCATGTGGTTGCTGGGACTTGAACTCAGGACCTCTGGAAGAGCAGTCAGTGCTCTTAACCGCTGAGCCATCTCTCCAGCCCGGGACTTTTTTTTAAATCCTTGTTTTTATTCAAACTTGAAATACCTCTGTAGTTGTACTTGAGTCAAGTGGTGTTCTAGGGAGCGGTGAACCTGTTTCACTGTGTTGTAGGAATCAATCAGCTTGTTTGCTAGATTCTCACATTTCTGAGTGCCTTTTCCTCTGTGTTTTACACAGATACACACACACACACACACACACACACACACAGAGCTCTAAGTGCTCACTAACAGTTGAAGAGACTGGGTTGGTGTTGACCTGGCCATACAATGATTGTAGTCTTTCTAATGATGTAAACAGCCAGGCTGATGGTCAGGTGGCCAGGTGACTTGGCAGGGTGTCCTCATTACAGTGTGTGGCTTACCATTCCTTGTGGATAAATATTGACCCCACTGATGAGAAAGACCCAGCGTGTGTGCTGTCCCTAACTACGTAAGAGCTTTTTCTTGCATCTCTTCTAGATGAACTTCTGTTTCAGTCCAACATCTAATGCAGTAAGCTAAGAATTCAAGAACGTGTTAGGGATGGAGAGGGCTTGGAGTCCACGCATGAATGGAACGATCATGAAGTAGGGTGGGGACTTCACTTTGGGTGTCTGTTGTTAGAGACCCATAAGACACAGCCTTTGCTGTCTGTGGAACAAACGTTCTGCTCAGAGTTGCTGAGGCCAGGGGGACCTGCACTAAGGGGATGACCCTGCAAAGAGTGTAAGAGAGAGCACTGGGGATCACCGTCTTGTGGAGTTGAAGCTTAGACAGCATGGAGACACCTGAACATTTCATACTTTAGGTTCTGCCCTATGGCGATGCCACAGTAGTTTCCCCACTGTTAGTAATAATTTGTAAATATTCTGTCTGCTGCTCTATGAACAAAGCACTAAACTACCCAGAATTTTTATGTACCCATCTCCTTCCTGTGTCTTTTAATGATCCCCGATTGACTCTAGTCGAATCGATGACAGGTCTCTGAGATTTTCCTCATCTAGCGGCCAGCCCTTAGGATCTCCCAGGGCAGGGTTGGACGGCCGTGGGTTGGAGCTGTTGAAAGGGACCAGCTAGGTGTGAAAGCGCCGTGGGTGTTTTCCTCAAAATCCGGAGATGTGAAGGAGATTAGTGTGGCTAGAAATGTCCATCTGTTCAGTGATTTCATTTTAATATGCACAGATCAGAAACGCCCCCTGTCATCTAAGGCCGTGCTGTGTGCGGCAGTCAGTGGGAGCAGCCGAGGACATGCTGTCAGTGTGCAGAGCTGCTGGTCCTCAGGACACACGGACACTGCTGCGCTTTATCTTCTCCTTGTCGAGAAAAGAGACTATTCGTGTTTCCTTTTGGCTTTGTCTCATTAAGGATTTAATCCCTGGCTATTATTTCATTGTTAAAATAGTGAATTTTCTCTATTTGGTGGCTGGTCAGGTCTAGCCCCTATATTAATACCACTGTTAAAAATCTGCCACCCAAGGGCTAGAGAGGTGGCTCAGAGGTTAAGAGCATTTGTTCCTCTGGTAAAGTCCCTGGGTTCAATTCCCAACACCCATGTGGTGGTTCATAACTATTCATAACTCCGGTGATAGGGGACTTGATGCACTCTTTTGACTTCTGTGTGCATCAGACATGCATGTGATGGCACAGACACACATGCAGACAAAACACCCAGACATATAAAGTCAAAATAAATATTTTCTTTAAAAAAAATGCACCACCCAGTGTAGGTGACAAGGGAGGAGGGGGGTACCGTGCACGTGAAAACATTTTGTTTTCACTTGTGATGAACCAAAAATCCATAATAGAACATATAACACCTTAACCATCTTTAAGTGTTCGGGGCAGTGAAGTATGTTCACATTTAATGTTGTAATCTCTAAAACTTTTCATTTGGTCAGTCTCTAGCCAATAGACACTCTTGTTTCCGCTCTGTCCATGATCTGGGAGCTACGCTCAACTTATGTCTTGTTCGATCACTTTGGTACATGCTTAATAGAGTCATGTGATCACTTTGGTTACATCCTTATGGTATCATGTGATCACTGTGGCTACATCCTTAATAGTGTCATGTGACCACTGTGGCTACAGCCTTCATAGTGTCATGTGATCACTTTGGGTAGATCCTTAACAGTGTCATGTGATCTTGGTCTTTTTGTTTATTTAATGTATTTTATATTAATCTCTGAATTTCTTTCTAAGCCTGAGTTCCCCACTGGTGGCATGTCCATTCCTGCCCACCCATCATTTGTGGGCCCTGGGGTGGCTTCCACATCTTAGCTTGGTGAGTGGTATTGATGTGAACCTGTTGTGTTCATTTCTTGAGGATTCTGCTTTCATTTTGGATGCAGTCCAGGAAGTGGGTTTGCTGCGTCACAATGCAGTTCTGTTTCCCATGATTTGGAGAAACTTGGCAGGTTCATCCTAGTGAAGATGCGCATGTATAAGCATGCATGCATTTCCCGAGGGTGTAGGGAACTCATGCATGCATTTCCTGCTGGTACATCTCAAGCTTGAGATCCAGTAGGATAAAACCGGAAGGTTGCAGATACTTCCTGCTTCCCAGATGTGTTAAAACTAACATACATATGAGATATTAATCTTGCTGGGGGACATTGCCCAACAGGTGAGCCGGCTCCTGATTTTGGGAGGGGCCAACGTGAACTACAGAACGGAAGTGTTAAACAACGCCCCCATCCTGTGCGTCCAATCTCACCTTGGCCATGAGGAAGTTGTCACTCTCCTTCTGGAGTTTGGTGCCTGCCTGGATGGGATGTCAGAGAATGGTATGAACGCGCTGTGCTATGCAGCTGCTGCCGGCCACATGAAGCTGGTGTGTCTGCTGACCAAGAAGGGGGCAAGGGTAAGCAGCAGTGGGTTTGACCTGGAGGGTGACAACAGGGTGGCTGAAGGGGTGGAAAATGCCCCTGGGCCAGGCTTCACGGACTTCAATTTGTCAGGTGCAGTGATCTGAGAAATTACAGAATCAGTGTAAAAGACCCTGTGTCTGAGTGGGAGCCCAGGTAGCCGTGTATGCTACGCTGTTGCTTTGCTCGATGTTGTATGAGGCAGAGTCTTGGCTATTAGCCACTTGATCTGTTTTCCATTACTTGGAAGAACTTGGGCAGTTCCTACTAGAGAAGATACACGTGTGTTGCACTATCCTGAATTTATTGTAGAATCTAACATGGCATCACAATTGTTTGGGAGATTTTGTTTCAGAAGTCTTTTTCCTACATTGTATGCTGCATGTGTGTACACATGAGCATGTATGTATATGCCGTGCTGCTTATGAGGAGTCAAGAAAACAATGCACTGAAGGCAGTTGGTTCTTGCCTTCTACTGCATGGGTTCTGGGAATCAAACCTGGCAGTAAGCGCTTTTTCCTGTTGAGCCGTCTTGCTAGCCCTGGTGAAATAATTTGAATGAATTACCTCACACCCCATCTTCCCCTTCTTGTCCGATTCCATTTTATGTTTTAAAACAATCCCTCGAGTTCTCTGGTTCTTAGAAGTCCTGTGTTTGAGCTGTGGGAGCTGTCTAACGTCATCTTCCCTTTTCCCACCTGGGACAATGGACCTTTGAAGGCCACGATTCTCATCTGTCTCTTGGAATCCCATGACCCTGTGAGCCTTCCACCAACCTCTTGCTGTTACCATTAGGTAACTCTGCTAGTTGACACATTAGGGTAGAACCACCAGGCTCTCAGATGAAGTGAGATGGATGTTACACTCAGCACAAGCCTCTTAAGTTTAATATAAGCATTTCACAGGCAAACGAGCCTGCTGAGTAACAGTGGATAAAGCACTGTTAGTTGTCTTTTGCCTAGTTAGTTAACTTAGGCTTATAGTAGGTACAGAAATGTTGTTCTAAGTCCAGCATTAGGGATACCTGAACCTCAGCTATGGTGTTTGGGGTACATACCTTATTGCTATGTGACACATGCCCCAATTTCTGGATACCATGTATCTCTTAGCTTTCTTCTGAGGCCAGCAGTTTGTCTCTGTCACATCTGAGAGCTTGCAGGAAGAGGCTTGCTGTCACACTGGGGACTCTTGCAGAGTCCAAGTCATGAGGCAGCATGCCCCTAATTTTGCAAACAAGTCAGAGCCGGGCTTTTGGGTTCTTTTCCTTGGTCCTGGGACTCCTTCACTTAGATAAGGAATTCAGGAGTGCCTGCCAGCATCAGGCCTTTAGGAAGCATGTGGCGCTCACACATTTCTTCTGACTCGATGACATCTCCCAGCTTGGTGTCTTTCCTTTATAAGCCAGGATGCCCCAGGTCACCTTCCTGTGTGTTTTCCTTTCTGTCCTTCCCAGAGATCTGTGTTCTATTCTATAGATCCTTTCCTTTCTTTGGCTATCTGCTTCAGTGACCAATCTTCCACCCATCTCAACATCTCAGAGCAGCCTGAAAATACTCCATCTACGTACCCTACTGGGAAGCATAGGCTTTGTCTGAGCATTCGGTCTGTGAGCTTCATGCAGTTTGCTGAGAGATGCCTGTATAAGGAGACAGTGTTGTGGTTACTAGTCCTGCAACGAGAGCCCAAGGCCTGGTTAGTGCTCTTATCACAATGAAAGGAGTCACAGGTTCAGTGCTGTCCAGAAAGACAAGTTGGGAGTGTGAGCCCTCGCTCTTGCTCTTGTGCAGTAGCATGAATTTGCATGTAGCCTTCAGGACACATGTGTTCCCAGAGTAAAGGAGATGGATGCTCACGCTTGCCTTTGCTTCTGCCCCCAGGTGGACCATTTGGATAAGAAGGGCCAGTGTGCACTCGTCCACAGTGCCCTGAGGGGCCACAGTGACATCCTCCAGTACCTACTGAATTGTGAGTGGTCGGCAGGCCCTCCCCAGCCTGGCACCCTGAGGAAGAGCCAAGCCCTGCAGCAGGCACTGACAGCAGCCGCCAGCATGGGACACAGCTCGGTGAGTGGGGCTTTGGGGTTCCTTCCTAAGACATGAGGCTTTGTAGCCCAGTTTGGTCACAGCCTTTTAAGTTGAGAGCCACAGACAACAAAAGGAAATGGAGATTTCAGAACGTAGCTGTTGACACTGACTAATGAAGCGCTTCTAGTGCCACTGTCCTTGCTGTGAGCAGGACGGTGAGCAGAATGCTTTCCTCAAGAGCTCTGGTGGGTGTTCAGTCTCTCCGGTTCTCACTTCCTCTCCTGTCTGCTCTTACCTTACCTGGTTCTTCCCTCTGGCCCCTTCAGTTCCTTCTTTTGTCCCTATAACCTTTAGACTACAATCACATGAAACCCTAGTTCTGAAATCATTCTGGAGTGTTTGAAGGGTTTTTAAAAATCAAGCTTGGGTGCTTTAAGAGCCTGTGAGAATGAATGCTCATGATTTGAAGTTGCTACACGGAAGGAGAGATTCAACACTCCATTTCTTTCTGGAAGTCACCAGCTCTAAGTTTGAAGATTTAATCATCATCAGCTGGCCTGGTTCTCTGCCTTGGCTGCGAACATAATAACATTTGCTCCCGTTTTGCTGGTGTTTCACATTCTTTGTTGTCTTTGAGCAATTGGAGGTGCCAGTGTTTGGTAAAAGTCTTTTCCCCAAATGACTGAAATTTGAATGCCATGCCGGCTGGCTGGCATTTGGCATGTACACACGATGGCAGATAAACATAGAAGCATGTATTCCTGGCTGGCTAATATTTAGCATGCATAAATGATAGTGTTAAAACACATATCTGAAAACACAGGCATTTTCCCTTTGTTTTTGTCCTAGTCTCTGTACCTCTGTATATTCCTGCCTGTACCTCCCAAATGCTGGAATTACAGCCATGAGCCACCATGCTCCCCCTCCTCCAGCTGTCTGAATCTGTGGCTCCAACATGGGAACAGTCATCTCTAGGAAGTCATGAGCACATACACACCCACACGTGATACACATGGTGCATACTCACACATGATACCCACACATTATACACACCCACACATGGTGCACACCTACACATGATACACATCTGTCCATGGTATACACCACACGTTGTACATACCCACAAATGATACACACCTGCACATGATACACATGTACCCATGATATACACCCCCTACACAGTACACACCCCTTACGCGGTGTACACCCACATGTGGTGCACATGCCTCGTGTTTGGAAGTGATTCTTTTTTTTAAGTCATGTGCTCCACTCAGGAGCTTGCCTGGAGAACAGTGAGCAGAACCTGCCGCAGCACAACAACCATTTCAAGCAGAAGAGCTAGATTTCTTAATCAAGATCCTGAAGAGGATATAATTTCCTAATGCCATCAGAGTAAATGGCCAAATGTTCAGAACACACTTAATCACCGTCTTGGGGTCAGAAATCTAAAATTGAGATAAGAAGAGGTCAGGCTTCTCTCTGAAGGCTTCTGGAGAGGGCCTTTATGGCTTTACTAGCTTCTAGAAGCCGCTGCCTTCCTAGCTAAGACTGCGTCTCCAGTCTTCAGTGCACGCAGCCTCCCTTGCTGCCCTGCTCCTCCCTTTACCCCCTCCTCTCACCCAGATGCCTCCTGTCCAATCTGAGAATGTTGTGGTTGTACCAGGTATGCAGCAGACTCTACACCCAGACTGTACACCTACAGAATTGCTCCAGTTCAAGGCCTGTGGTTTCCTCCTGCTATTTACGGAGCTTGGAGCTTCCACGGATTAGAAATGGACCCAGTCAGCATACTGTAAACAGTATGGACTGGGAGCCTAGAAAACGGCTTTGTCCGAGTCTCCTGTCACTCAGGATGATGCTGGCTCTGGTCCAGGGCACAGATACTTCATCTCCCCAAGGGCAAGCTTTCTTGCCTCCAGCTTGGGACCTGCTGTGCTTTTTAACAGGAGGATGCCCAGAAGGGAGAAGAATAGTGCTGTCAGTAGAAAAATTGCCTAGACGATACTGAAAGAAAATTTTCACCATAAAAAAAAAAATCACCTTGTTTTCTTCCCGCGTGAAGGGATGGTCTAATGGTGATTTATGCAGAAGCTGCACTTTATGTGATCTGCTGGACCCTTTGTTGATTACGTTGGCATATTTGGGTCATGTTGGAATTCATTAGAATTCTGAGTACCTGGTAATCCTGAGCAGAGTTGCTGCAATTCCCTAAGATTGTTGTATTTTTTTAATTCTCCCCAGTGAAAGTGTGAATAGCATACGAATTATACCAGGAAATGGTTTTCATTATGTTTTCTTCACTTGTGCAGCACGAGATAATAATGGTTAAAAAAAAAAACAACCCACCACTCTCTCCTTTGATATATGGGCTATAATCAGCACCCATTGCTCTGAGAGCTCATTAAATCACCTTGCCACATCTGACAGGTAGTCCAGTCCTTGCTGGGAATGGCAGAGGAACATGAAATCGAAGTCAACGGCACCGACACGTTGTGGGGAGAAACAGGTAATTATGCTTCCAGTGTTTGTAGTCAGAGGCAGCGTTCGTGATGTCCCAGCCCCACTGTGGCCTGGTCGTCTTAAGAGTGACTGGTGATGCGTGTATCCCTGTTTTCATTTTGTCACGAGGCATTTGAAGCCTAAAGCCTTTTAAACTTGCCAAATGAGTAGTAAAACTTCCCCAGAAGCGATGAAAGGGACTGGTTTTGAGTTAGATGGGCAATTACCGTGCACATGAAGAGCATCTGATGGAAATGTCTTAGTAAGGCTTCAGGTTTGCACAGGTCCCAGCCCGCGCCCCCCCCCCCACCCCCCATCCTTCCTTGAAGCCTGTCCAAGGGAGCCAGCCAGGCAACAGTTCCATTGTTAAGCAAATCGAAGATGGCCTAGTCAGGAAAGCCTTGTCTTGTGGAATGAGACAATCAGGCCTCATAGCCCCATGTTAAATACTTAATACAGTCCAAAGTCCCTTTCTGTTGGTCAGGGTAGGGGGTCTGCCTGACTTAGTGGGAAGAAAGATTAGTATTCAGATTAATGAAGATACTGCTGCTTTGAAATTTTTCATTCCCAAGATGCCGGATAGGTTTTCCCGGGCTCTGTACGTGGTGTCTGTGGTTGCTATTTCTTCTGCACAGATTTGTTTCTAACTTCTTCTAGGTTATTTTCTAACAGAACAGATGGTGGTGTGGAGAGTTTATTAGCTAGCTCACACTTGGGAGAAGCCTCAGAGATTTTCCTGGTGGGAGAGCAGGCCTGCCCTTCAGAGCCACATGGCCCACTCTCAGAAGCCACCATCGGCTGGCTTCCTATGGCTTGCTATGGACTGAAGGAGGAGCGAGCCACGGCGTGAGTTACAGAGACAGTGTAGGACTCCAGATGGTGTGTACTGGTTCCCTCCCCACTGAGATTCTGCCAGTTGGTTGATGTCTGATGAGTCACTTGAGAAATTAAAGACTTCTCACTTAAAAAAAAAAAAAAGATACACATTTATCATCTCATAGGTTCTGAGAGCCGGAAGTCTAGGCTGATGAGCCTGAGCGCCAAGTTTCAGGGTCCCACCGCCTGTCGTCTAGGTATTGGCTTGAGCTGTGCTCCCATCAGATGCACCAGATTCCAAGCACTGAGCTTGTTCACAGGATTCATCTCTTTGCAACTGTCCGTGGGGCTGGTGAGAAGACAGAATTGTTCAGCCTTCTCTTCTAAGGCCTTGAAAGCAATCTTCAGATGCTGTGACCTGGAAAACACTTCTTAGCGTCATTAGTAGGGATTTGGGTGAATTTAAACAGGCAAGAGGTTTTTAATTTGGGGGGTTTCTTTCTTTTGTTTAGTTTTTGAGCATTTCATGCAGTATCTCGGTCATATTCTCCTTCCCTGCCCATTCCCAGGACGCTCCCTCACCAACTTCATGCTCCTTCTGTCTCTCAAGAAACAAAAAGCAAAACACACACACACACACACACACACACACACACACACAAATCCAATTGTGTTGGCCAACTGAGGCCTGCCCTGGAGTGCGGTTGACAGGCCCAGGATCACTCCATTGGAGAAAATGGATTTTCCCTCTTCCAGCAGCTATTGGTCACCCTTCTTGGTGAGAGGTGGACATTTGTGCCCACCTCCCCTTCTTCATGTCGGGGGTTTTGTCTAGTGAGCAGGCCCTAGAGTAGGAAACACACTGGCTCTAGGAGTCTCTCAAGTAGGGTTTGGTGTCAGGCTCAGTGTGTTTCTTGCCCCAGGGCCCAGTGGTTGGTGGGTTGGAACTCGGGGCTCACACTCCAAGCAGTCCCAGATCTTTGAAGTTGGAAAGGTTGGGGGTAGGCAAGAAGCTGAGGAAGGGCACTGACCTGTCCTCCTTATGTTTGAGACAGGCTTGGCTGGCCTAGAATTCTCTATGTAGGACAAGCTAGCCTTTAACTTGTGCAGTCTTACTGTCTCACCCTTCTAAGGGTCAGAGTTATGTAGGCGTGCACCACCATGCCCAGAAGCCAAGAGTTTTATTGAGAGAATGTGAAAATGTAACATTTAAAATAAGTAAAGGCCAGGCCAGCTGTCCATCTGGCTTAGAGAGCCAGAGCAGCCCTCCAGGAGTCGTTTGCTTCCTTCATCCCTGATGACCACTGCCTGGAACCTTCCTGCCTCCCACAGCTGCACATGTCAGGGGAACAGCCTGAAACCTTAAAAGGCACCACTTAGATGAGAGAATATCAGCAAATATTGGGCCTGACTGCATGCGGGCTGTCTGGAAGCTGAGAACAGTGCTTTGGATTTGGCCATCGGGGTCTACTTGACTCCACAGGTGTGGGAATGAGAGATGACTTGCGTGGTGAGCAGGATTTTGACTTAGCATGTCCTGCAGTGACAGTAGTTCACAGGCCAGCAGGTTACAGCCTTCGTCACCAGCATCCTCTAAGCAGCAGAGCCCGGCCTTTCCTTGGAGTGTGGGTTGGTGCTCCCCACATGTTGTCTGGTCCTCCTCACAGTTGGAATTTTCAGCAGTGAGAGTGGTTGCTCGGTGGCTTTGCCTGGTCCTCATTCTTGAGTTCTCAACAGTGCTTTGTGTCCAGAACATCCCAGAATGGCCTTTGTGTATTGGCCACAGGATAGGCCAGGACCCAGAGAATGACTCCTATGTGGGGTGTGGGAAGGTAGAGGAACAATGAGTGCTTTATATGGAGAATTCACCCTTGTATCTGTTTACAATCTTCTCGGTATAGATTTAGCTGTAAACAACTTGGCTTTAAGATACTGGCTGGTGGGCTTATACAGGTGGTTTCCACATCTGTTTCAGGCTCACCCACCCAGCTTTGAAGGGCGCAGTGTCTCTGTCCTATTTGACGCTCAGCATCTGCTGTCATAGGAGTGAGATGCTGAGGGGTGAGGACCAGCTCCTGCACAAAGTCCTTCCCACTGTCAGCACAGACTCTTGCAGGGTCTGTGTATCTGCTTCACAGGGTCCACGTCTGAGCACCACGATCCCTACTGATTGAAAGCCGGAGGTTGAAGTGATGCCCACTCTCAGCCAGGAAGGCCAGGGAGACACCTGATGGGGTGGGGTAGCCGGGAGGAGGCATGGTCCTTAGTGCTTGAGCCGGTGGTCCTCATGTGTCATCATGAGGAGCTGGCTCAGAAGGGCAAGAGCTTTATTACAGACTCTAGAGACTTTCTTCTAAAATGGTGTTTAGTCTGAGCACTTTGATGAACCCATAGGTTTTAGAAAACTCCTAAGTACCAGCTGATTTGGGGAGCAGAGGGCTTTACTTAGAAACCCTTCCTTTTCAAGAGCCGCTGCTTCTTGTCTGGGAGGTGTTTAGAGACAAGCCCTTCAGAGTGAGTTCTGTGGTAGCAATAAGCACTGAGCTACAGCCTTGCTACCCCCACTCCTCCTTCCTTGTCTCCTCTTTCTTTCTCTCCTCTCCTCATCTTCAGTGGAGAGTGAGTCCAAGCTGTTAGCAGAAACTGCACCGGCCAATGAGGCCGCCGCTGTGCCACCCACAGACTGTCCGATGAGGATCGTCCCACAGGTTTTGGGCAGCCCAAAACATGGCAGGAGCCCATCCGATGCCTGGATTATCTGTCTCAGCATTCCACAACCGTGATGAGTCAGTCCTGGCTCCCACAGAGTCCCAACTGAATTGAGTTACTGTTTCCACATCACTGTTTGATGTGGCTCAACCCAAGCCGAAACGGCCAGGGACACTTAACTGGTGACCTAATGCTGTGCTGTGGGAATTGACAGACCATGGTCCCAACTCCAGGCTTCCATCCAGTGTGAGTCTGCACCCCGCTTCTGGTTGTTTAGATGGAAACAGGGTCCTCATCTTCCAGCCTGCTCTCTGAGAGCAAAGGTTTTTCCTCCATCGATCCCACCTGCCTTGTTTGTAGAGACTATTTCCATAGACTGTCAAGCTGTTTTGTGAGGAGAAGCTGTGGTCCACACACTGTGGGCTTTCTGAGGACCCGAATTCCTGTGTTTCTTACTCTCGTGTGACTTCTGGGCCTAGTGCTGCCCCGGGAATTTCTCCAGGGATAGAAGTGTTGGTCACTTGTGCTATCAGTTACCTACCTACCTGTGGCTGCTGAGCAGAGGAGTGGACAGTGTTGGGCTAATCTAGGGCTTGCTGTGTGAGTATTGACCAAGTGAGAACATCAAAAACAAAAGAAAGCTTCACAGCTATAAGGCAGAGGATGTTCATTTTGTAGAATTATTTGGGAGAAATTTTTGGTAGATAGGGATAGAGCAAGGGACCAGTGACACGATTTTGTTTGGTGATTGTCCTGGCCTGCCATGTTGGATTCACAGCTCTGTGTGTGTGTGCATGTATGTGGATGCGTGTATATATGGGTGTGTATGGGGAGGGTGGTTTTCAGCCAGCCGCTGAGTGTATTAGTCCCTGCAGTATAGGCATGGTTTCTACACACCTCCCCTTCTCTATGACATCTCCCTTTCCTGACCCTTGCCTGCCCTCCAGCTGCTGTATATTGACTTGGTTGCATCCTCAGAGGCCCTTCGTTCTAGGCTGTGAGACTATAGCATGTTAGCTGCCTCTGAGGGCTGTGCTTTGCTAATTTTTGAAAGGGGGTGTCCCAGCATGTCCCATCAAAATAGTTTGAGACTGGCTGAGATGCTTCGTGTAAAGTGCCAGGTCTTTTATTTTGAGTCAGTGCTATTTTTGTTAATGAACATTTACAAGTGAGTTTGGTCACTGTAAATAATGGGCTCCCATTGCCACAGCTGTTAAAGATACTTGATTTTCTGCCACTCCTAAGGTGAGCGAAGTTTTCTCCTCTGTATGTGGAGTGAGAGATTTGGGTTAGGGAGTGTGCACAGGCACAGACTTCCTAGTCCTACTTCACCGCTGGCTTTCTGGGCGGAATGTGGCCGCCTCTGTCCCAGGTATAGCCCTGTCGAAGGTGGTGCTGTGTCTCCAGGACCCCCAGTTGTAGAGCAGACTGGATGCATAGACCTACCTCCTGCACACAAGGTCACAGAGCAGAAAAGTGTTCCATCCTTTGTGATTCAAGTGTCCCTCTAGTCTCTGTGGACTCACTTTCCGTTGTTCTGTGGCTTTTGAACATGTATCTAAGGCTTATGGGGCCACGGAAGCCTATTTATCAACTTACCTGTTTATCCATGGGTGCCTCAGATCACAAAGAACAGAGTAGAGTGCCTTATTATTTACTAATGACTGCCTGTCCGTTTGAATTTGCTCTTTGGTCTTTAGGTGGATTAGAAGGCTTTTAGTAAGAATTTATATTTTAACCTTGCTGTGTTCAGTTTGTTCCTTACACATTCAAGTTTTTTTTTTTTTAAATACACATACCTTACTTAAAATGCTTGGGGCCAGAGATGTTTCATATTTGTGAGTTTTCCAGAGTGTGGTGTGTTTTCATAATCAGCCATGCTCTAAAACTTGGAGTGTTATGCTGGCGTTTTTGAAGAGCTTCGTGTTTTGGGTTTGAGGATTTGGGACATTCATTCTTTCTTTGTTCCCTTCAGAGCACAAGGCCAAGGGAGAGACGGGAGTAGAGGCACATGTCCAATACTCTCTGGGGTCTCTTGAGAATGTGTGAAACACTGTCCCAGAGATGTGACACGCCCTCCCTCCTTTTCTCAGACACCCACTGTGATGCCCCACCCCCACATGGCTCTGTCCAGCTCAGCTTGTGCTCAGATATTAGTGAGGGAAAGGCAGACTGTGAGACATATTTTCATGCCCTTGGTGGCATTAGGCATGCCTTCAGCGTCCTGGCTCAGGTAGTTGGATCTATCCGAAGTGTGAACATTCTCAGCATGCTTTATGAGTGACAGCTGTTCAGAGCTATGGCCTTCACACAGGTTTTAGAGGGGCAAAGTGCATATAAAATAGGAGTAATGTCATCTGTACTTTAGGGAATTATGTTTCCGTTGAATTTATGTCATTTATAGCACACATTACTTCCAAAGCATAGTTGAAATAGTATCAGAATAGGGGCAGAAGGGAGGCAGGACTCAGATCCACGTAACAGCTCAATGTGTGTGCTGTACAGCGGTACTTGTGTGTTCCTAAGATGGACTGCTGTTCTGGTCTCAGGAGCCCTGTGGTCAGAGTGAGAAGGGAATCCAGTCATTGCACACTGTTTATACTGCCCATGGGAGAGCTTGGTAGCCCTTAGAGAGCACAGGAACTTGTCCGGGTCTTTTCCTTCTAAAGATACCCACAGGTTGGCCGGGCGGTGGTGGCGCATGCCTTTAATCCCAGCACTTGGGAGGCAGAGGCAGGCGGATTTCTGAGTTCGAGGCCAGCCTGGTCTACAGAGTGAGTTCCAGGACAGCCAGGACTATACAGAGAAACCCTGTCTCGAGGAAAAAAAAAAAAAAAGACACTCACAGGCAGTTGTTTGGTGAGTTCCTTGTCTTTAGAGACCTCCTAGAGGCAACAGTGAAGGAGCCAGGAGCTCAGGTGGCATCCACACTCCCACTTCTGCGTGGTCCTAGGCAAGCTGATGAGCTTTTCTGGGCCTTACGTTCTTCATTTGCAACAGATAAGCCTAGTACTTGCCTCCCAGAAGTTGCTTGTGTATGAAATGGATTCGTGGGTACACAAAGCTAGACGCTCTTCACACACGGTGTAGTGTGTCATAGAATAGGTTAGTGGGGCTGGAGGGATGACATTTGGTATATCACTTAGTAATATTAGTATCTTAGTAATATTAATTTATCATAACTCTAGCCGCATGTAATAGCTCTTGAACAGTTGTCAACTGCTGGGCACTGTAAAACACCACAGGTAGGTTCTGTTTAATCTCAAGGAGCACATTTGAGGTCACTGTCAAGTGCACTTGCATGAGGTTAGAGGAACTGAGCTACAGAAAGTTCTACCTCTTGCCCCAAGTCACGAAACAAATCCTTCTAATCTACTGGTTTCTGCCTCAGCCACCATGAGGTAACCTTCCTGAGATCCCCACTGTTTACTTTTAATTGGTATTCCTTTTTTTTTTTTTAATAAAAATGGGAAAGGACAATATAACATGGAAATAAATTGCAGAAACACATGCTTATAAACAAAACTGGGCTATTCTGCTCATGGTGACCTTGGGGGCAGGGGAAGTATATATAGCAGGTGCAGATTCTTGCTTAAAAGCTCATGGCTAGACATGAAGGTCAGTTTGTATTTTCCACATGTAATACATGAAAGATCTGGCCTGGAGGAGTGGCCTCTATCTCCTTCCGAGGCTCCAGGTCAGGTCTAAGAAGCAAACACTGAGCATCACTGGTTCTCATCCTCAAGCCGAGCCTGGACCACTGCAGTGACACACCCTTGTGTGCCTGAGTGACAGATCTGTTATAACATTTCATAAACAGCCCCGTCGATGAAATGACTGTGTTCCCAGCAAGCTGACAGTTGAGGGTTGTTTCTTTTTTTAAATCCAATCTTTGCCCGGAGTATGTAAAGGATTCTGCCAAACGATCCATTTTATGGTGTGAAGAAGTGTTTCTCCGTGATGTTTTCAGTGAGCTTAGATGGCTGAGTGTCAGTTAGGTTTTTCTTAAAATGAACATCTGCCATGATGAATCTGCTCATCCTCAGAAGACAGCGCTGCCAAGGTGAAGGCATTCAGGATTGGCAGGATAGCCTATGTGCTTTTATTTTTTTCCCCATAATTCAGTCACACAGATGATATCTTGTTAAGCATTTGCCAAGTAAAAGCACTTGTGTCTGGCTTCAGTGCCTTGTGTTCACATGGATTGGAGCCTTTCCCTTTTCACATGTCCTTGTGTTTTATTGGCTGAACACAAAGCAGCAATGTCTCTTCTCCCACCCTGGTCCTGTTTTTCGCACTCCACCTCCACCGCCACTCCTTTTTTTGTCTGGTCAAGCCAAGTTCACTGACCCTCATTAGAGCTGGGGCTGAGGTTGGCTTTTTCAGCAGGATGGTTGGAATTCCCGAGCATAGCTTGGTTTTAGTTGAGCATAGCCTGTTTTGAGTTTGTCGTAGCCCTCTTCACTTCCGAATATGGGAATATGGTATCCTGAAGTCCTCGAGGCTGCTGAAACTTGAGACGCATCCTCGCCTGGGGAGTTTGGTGACAGAGCTAAAAATACTCATTCTGGGTAGAAGAGGAAGCCAGTGGCCCGATGTCTGTCATCAGCAGTGTCTCCTTAGGAATTCCTGTATAGAACCTGATCTAGTTTGAGACTGAGCAAAGTGGACTGGTGCTGACAGGTTTTTAAACCCGCCCCCCCCCGCCCCCCCCCCCCCCCCCATCTGCAAGATCTGCATTAACAAGCACACAGCAAATCAAATCTGGCCGTGAAGAAAGAAGAAGGTGGAATCCGACCCTGTCGCCAGGCCTGGCAGGGCACGCTTGTCAGCTTGTCAACTGCTCCAGCTTCCGGCTTCTCTGCTGGCTGGTGAAACACACAAATCCTATTTTTAGCTCAGGGTTGTCTGATATGTTACTGTCAAGACTTCAGTAGCAGCTGCAACGGAGATTCCAGGTTCTGACTTAAAGGCCCCGTTTCTCACAGCGACGAGGCTTCTTCACTAAATGAGAGAAGGGAGTATTTAGTAGGTGGACCATCCAGTCTCACCAAATGCTAGACTAGACTCGTCTCTTTCCGTGGACTCCTATGTCCCTGTGTGTATACACGTGTGTGTCCCTGTGCACCTTTGATTTCTTTCTCCTCCTACTTGGGTACAGCCATGGAAGGAGGAGGAGAGTCTCTGAGTGGAGGAAAATTCCAGAGCAACAGCTGACACCAAGATCTTTCATGAACACTTGAGGGCTCCTGCAAGATCAGTTGAGATAATGTATATTATAAGAGAAGAATACAATACAATTTTTTATATCCTTCAAAACCCCTAGGGACAGACTTCTGTAACAAAAAGCATGTCAGCTGGATCAGCGCTCACCAGTGTCATTCCCTTTGGGACTGAGGTATGCGTGAGAGAGAAGTAAGCATAGCTCACAGGGGCTGCTCAGACTCAGGCTTCTGACTCGGCTTCTGCATGAGCTGTGGGACAGACACAGGTAACATGGGCGAGGCCACAAGTGTGATGTTCTTCAGTGAATTCATTTCTGGTCCTCCCTGGACAGAGGAGAAGTGCCTGTCAAGGGAGAATTCTCACAGAGATGTCAGGTTCCCACACAAAACGGAGCAGCTCATCTGTACTCAGAGCTTCTTGGGGCATCTGAGCTTCTCAGTATAGTTACTTTTTCTGCCTGCCAGAGGCAGATTTGGGGGTGGCATACTCCGCTCTTCTACAATGCACGGTACTGCAAGCATCACTTCTTAGCAGTCATGAGCACCGTCACTGCCATCACTGCGCAAGAGCAGACTGTACTGGGGGCTCCCTGCAGCACCAGCGGGAGCTGGCTTACACTCTCATCTGGTTTGGACCACCTTGGCCATTGGCTTTGTGAGTGTAAGATGACTTCTTTGCCTTTACCACACAGTTCATCAATACATAAAACTGACTTGAGTGTTTATCTTTCCGTTCAAGTCTATGTGAAGGTTTGAATTTAAATGTCTTCTCCTCCTTAGGGGCAAGAGCCTGTTTGTATAACACACACACACACCCCACAGGTTTGAACATCTTCTCTTATGAGCAGGAGCCTGTCTCCATAACAGAAAACACACACACACACAGGTTTGAATATCTTCTCCTTATGAGTAGAAACCTGCCTGCATAACACAACACACATACACACCCCACAGGTTTGAATTTCTTCTCCTTATGAACAGGAGCCTGTCTGCATAACACAACACATACGCACACACATACACACACGCACACATAGACACACACACATCCCGCACAGATTTGAATGTCTTCTCCTCTTTAGGGACAGGAGCCTGTCTGTATAACACAACACACAACACACACACACACACACACACATACACAGTTAAGAACTTGTTTGACTTAATAAGCTAAAGAACCACTTGAAAGGCTGCCCTTTGGCATTGTGTTGGTCAGTGTTCTGTTGCTGTGAACAGACCATGACCATGGCAACTCTTATAAGGAAAACATTTAATTGGGGCTGGCTTACAGGTTCAGAAGCTTACTTGGCCTGTTATCCTCACAGTAGGAAGCATGGCTGTGTGCAGGCAGACATGGTGCTGGAAAGTAGCCTAGAATCTTACATCTGGATCCATAGGCAGCAGGAAGAGAGGGCCACTGGGGCTGGCTTAGGCTTTTGAACACTTCAAAGCTCACCTCCAGTGACACACTTCCCCAACAAGGCCACACCCTCTAATCCTATGAAATGATGTCACTCTCTCGTGACCAAGCATTCAAATCTGTGAGCCTGTGGGACCTGTTCACATTCAAACAACCACAGGCTTGATGCTCTGGTCACTCCTATGAGTGTGCTTCGGTGGCCTCTGCCTGTTAAGATGCAGCGCTAGTAGATATGGCGGAGGACATTGTGTTTACTACAAGTTTTTCAATAGTTAAGGTATATTTAATGAAATCAAATGTTTGAATTAAACATTTGATGATCCTTAGGGCTCTTCTCTGACCTGGTTTGACCACTTAACTACAAATGAGGAAACCCTATTGGCCGAATGTAGAGAATACACCGAGCAGTGTTTTCTGTTTCATCCAGAACCCCCTGCATGCTGGAGCACTCTGCTCCATTCTAACCCCTCAGTCCTCTGAGTCCTGGACCATTCTGTGTGGTGTTCCCCTGCTCCTTCTGCTAGAGCCTGTAGTTCCTGCCTAGGCATTGATTCCTATATCACCTCCTTGGAGAGCAGAAAGGGGGCAGTCCTGCTTCCTGGAGCAGCGTTCTCCCACTGATGCTGAGACAGTGCTATTAGGATGTGCCATGCTTTGTTTATGGAACACGTTGACAGCCAGCAGATGCTTGCCCACGAGTCCTCACGGTCAGACCTGAAAAGGCTGGTGTCAGCTTCCAGTCTGCTGCCTCCTCCGGTCCCCTGACTTGCTCCTGCTGTGCTGTTCACTGCAAAATCAAGAGACTGAGGTCAGTCAGAACAGTGTCCCTTGAACACATTTTCCTGGAGAGGTGTGCTGACCTACTCCCTGAGAAAGAAGCAGATGTGTCGCTGAGCGCAGAGGAGGTCACCATGAGCAAGGGTGGTCTGGTGGAGCCAGGCCTGCAGAATGCCCCTCACCTCCTCAGCTACTGGGGAGGCTCACCCACTCATGAGGAAGCTACTGAAAGACAGACAGTTCCCTGACTGAAGGGTCTGCATTCATGCCTCAGGCTTGGGACCAGAAACACAATGAGAACTGGCCTGCCTTTCTGTGCTTCAGATGCTAGGCCCCCAAGATGAGTCTTCCCTGGTAATCTGCTCCCTCTCACAGCTCCTGCCTTATTCCTTTCTTCCTGCAGAAGGCTGGGAGTAAGACTCGGGTGATGTCAGCAGTATCAGAACCTGCTGTCTGGTCTACAGTATATGTGTTTGTATCCGTGTCTGTCAGCCTGTGTCATGGTTAACCTCAGTCACCAGGCCCATGTGTAGGAGAAGTTGGCGTAGCTGTGAGCAGAGGGCAGAGGTTTGGGAGCCAACTCTGATATCATACTATGTATAGAAAGCCCCAGGAGGAGCAAGCATCAGACAGCTGTGTGGGAGGCGTCTGGAGAGACAGGTCTATGCATGTGTTTATATGGGAAGCAGCCTCCCTGAACATAGGCTTCTGAGGTTCTCATCACCAAGTGCCCGGCTCTGATGACAAGGCCGACCTTAGGTCCCACTCTTTCCAAAAGGACTGCTCTTGCAGTATGGGCTTTTACTCGGTGTTCTTTGCCACTCACTGAGTCAAGTGTGTAAGACTGGTCTGTTGTGTTGCTGAGTTGTGTGTTTAGGTGTGGGGCATGTGTAAATGTCCCAGCCCATGACAGCGTTGTTCACTGGCGATTCCCACTACTGATGGCAGTGTGGGTGGTGTCCAGCTTGAGGCCATGTGAAGAGCACTGCCACACAATTGTGCATTCACCTGACCTGTTTCCCAACTACTGTCTGCTGCGGTCATTCCCACCAGTGAGGGGTGGGTAGCCCCTCGTGCGCCTTCCTCTCTCAGTTCCGCGGGCTGCTGCAGAGGACGGCCACTTTCATGGGATCACTGGCACCGACTTGCTCTTTTGTGAAGGGTTTGTTTCTTCTGTTTCCCATTTGTAATTGAGAAGTCTTCCTCTTCTACCCATTCGTGAAAATGCTGCTATCTTCTGGAAGCTGGAAATTAAGGATATATTTAAAAACAGTCTTCCAAGCAGGCGTGGGAATGGTACCACGAACATCCCAGGTCGCCCCCTTCTGGGGAGCATCTGTCCTGTGTGGCTCAGAGCCATACTGCCCCTTTGCCCCACTGAAAAGCCTGGGTTGTCACTGACACTTGCTATTGTCCTTTCTTGGTCATAGTTCATGTGACAAAGCAGAAGCCAGGATGTATTTGAGTTGAGGCACTGCCAGTCACGTGATCGCTCTTTCCCACTGGAGCTGTCCTTCACCACCGGATCCCAGTGGCATCCACCCCAGCACCTCATTTTTCCTCTTATGATATAGAATCTGACTTGTTAAAAGAGGTTCTGGCAAGACAGGAATGATGGGTGCTTTTTTTTTCCTGGGGTTTTTTTTTTTTTTTTTTTGAGACAGGGTTTCTGTGTATATCCCTGGCTGTCCTGGAACTCACTCTGTAGACCAGGCTAGCCTCAAACTCAGAAATCCGCCTGCCTCTGCCTCCCAAGTGCTGGGATTAAAGGCACACGCCACCACTGCCTGGCTGATGGGTGCTTTTGATTGTCTCAGTAATTCTTTTTATTTGAAAAAAAATTTGAATTTTGTTTATGTCTCTGTATGTATATACCACAGGAATGAGGGGGCCTGTGGAGGCCAGGAAAGGGCATTAGATCCTCTGGAGCTTGAGTGACAGGTAGTTTGTGAGCAGCTTGATGCTGGGAACTGAGCTGGGGTCTCCTAGAAGAGCAGTGAGCGCTCTTTGGCGCTCAGCCATTTCTCCAGCCCCTCTATAATTATAGACTCAAGGCTAAGAGACCAGCTTTGAGTCTAACACTAGTCTGTCTGTGAAATACTGTGCTGCGATTTTCTCGTTTCTCTTGTAGAGCAAAACAGAACCCAAACTTAGTGACTCTGTGGTTTAAACAGAGCCTGGTAGGGGTTGCTAAGGTGTCTTTGCCTTCATAGCCCTAGGTGGTGTAGCTTGACTTGAGTTGGAAACCTACATAGGGCAGCTGACATACAGCTAGCCTGACAGTGCTGGCTGTCTGCTAGGCTGTCAAGTCCATGTACCTTCAGTTTGTCCTCATCGGTCTCACCCTAGAGATGCTCGGTCTATCTCACAACTTAGCAGCTGGCTTCCAGTGCGGTGCAAGTTGCCTGTTTCCAGAGACCCAGGGCTGGACGTTAGCGTAGTGCCTCTGTGCTCAGTGGACCACAGCTATCACAGGGCCCACCCAGGTTAACAGGGAGAGGACACACACACTGGAGGTGATAAGATGCTCAAGACCTTAGCTCTGCACCTACTGATGGTCCCCTCTACCCTTCCCTGTCTAGCACTGACTGCTGCTGCTGGGAGAGGAAAGCTGGACATCTGCGAGCTGCTGCTGGAGCATGGAGCTGCCGTGTCTCGGCCCAACAGGAGAGGGGTTCCCCCTCTGTTTTGTGCAGCCCGCCAGGGGCATTGGCAGGTACCCAGGGGTCCCCTGGATGCTTCAGGAGCAGTGGGTGGGGATGAGGTTCACTGTTGAGACCACCTGTGACCCTTGAGGCTCTTTCTCCTCCCTGGCTTCTTCCCATGTCCTTGTGACTACTCAGAGGCCAGCATGACAGACACAACACAGTCAGCCAGACGACAGACTGACAGCCATGCCAGAGCCACAGTGGTTTCCCTAACTCCAAGAGGGCTGGACTACAGGGGAGGAAGGTTCACTGTGGTGGCATATCTGCCACTGTTATTTCTGTAGTGTATTCATACAATATATTTGAAAGAGGGCTGCCGTGAGGGTACTTCTTGGAATAGCCATTCTTACACCATCTTTAATTCAAGGGAACAGGGCATCTTTGTCCAACAGCTTCTTCCTTTGTTTTAAAACAGTGACCACATCTCTGCCCGCAGTCAGTACCCTGTTACACCTGGATTGTGCACACAAGGCCACTCATTACAGAATAGGTGCCTGTGATTAACCCTCTGCCTGTCTCAGTGTTTCCTAACTCACGGGGAAGGTGGGAGGAGTTTGCTGATGAATGAAGTGAGAACATGGGATTATGCTACTTCTGCCCCTCTGGCAACAGGCAGGTAATGTGCCCAGGCAATCTCTAGGCTGACTCAATGGATAAAGTTGTTTCCTCCAGCACAAGGAGTACATGGGACTCCTTCCTGGGTTTCTGATTTTTCTCCCCAATGTTAGTAGTATGCACGGCAGAAAGCACATTGCCATTTTTGAAAATTTGGTTCGAGAAGCTTTGCTAACAGTTGTCCTCTGAAGACAAGCTACCGCCTTGTGCTGCATCTTAGCAAAGCATGTAACCAAGGGCTCAGAGTCACTCTCCTGCCTTAGACCCTTCTCTCATAACTGTAGTCCCCTCTCAGTATCATCTATGGCTGTCACGTCTGAGGAAGCTCAAGTCTCTTAGAAGGGCACAGTGTTTGCATTCCATCTCTAGACTGAATGTAACTGGTTGGTTGGAGCTGTCTCTGCAGAACTCCAGATACACAGGCCTCTGTGCTTCTCCTCTGAACCAGTTTGGAACATTAATGGCATCTACTGGCACCTTCCTATGCTGAGTTAACCTCACCTCTTCCCCCAGTGGCTATCCTGTCATCACCTAGCAGTGACTGGCATGTCCCACTACTATTTCTCCCTGATATGATTCTTGTACGTAAAATAACTGGGCATACTGAGAGATACATAGAAAGTTTTGTTGAGATGAATACAGTAGAAAGATGGTTTGGGCCCCGTGTATCACGCCGCTGTTGGGAAAGACGGAGAAAGTGGCTGTGGTATAGAGATGGGCCTCTCAGTGATGATTCTCGGTGCTTCTTTCAGGTTGTCCGATTGCTTTTGGATCGTGGCTGCGACGTGAATCTAAGTGACAAGCAGGGTCGAACACCTCTCATGGTGGCTGCCTGTGAAGGACACCTGAGCACTGTGGAATTTCTCCTCTCTAAAGGTATGGTGCGTTACAGTGCACTGGCTTCTTTTGCTGGAAGAGCTTTGTACTTTTGACTTCCCGGTTAGATGTTTTCTAAGGTATGCTGCAGCCCAGGTGCTGATGGTAGAGCTATGGTGAGGACCCTCTGCCATCAGCTCTGCAGACCTGCCCAAGTTAACATGTAGGACCCTCAGCAGCCTGGATTTGTTCATGTTCTGTGAATGTGTTATTAGTCTTGGGGCAACCTATGCCCTTCTTCAGTAAGCCATTTAAAAGAACCAAATTAAAGTAGAAAGCAGACAAGGGAGATTACTCAATGGGACGAGGGACAAAGATCCAGCAGCCTCAAGTCCATCTTTGGAGTCCTGAGGTTTCACTCAAGGGTCAAGGATATATGCACCTAAGCAGTCCTGTGAAGGTGTGGTCCCACCCGCCATTGGCCCATCACTGTCTCATTGTTTGGCCTTCCATCTTGTCCTCTTAGGAGTTCCAACAAGTTGATAAAATTCTAAAATCTCTTTATGGAAGACAAGTTCTCCCTCTCTCTGCCTGGTGCTTTTTTCCCCTTCTCTCAGCATGAGATTCTTGGGGAAATTCCTATTGTTTGGGACCCATCGTTCAACATAGTCTGAGAGTAGATTGGGGGACCCAAGTGTCTTTTTGGGACATCTTCATCTCTGCCTACCAGTTATAAATGGACTCTTCTCTCAGGTGCTGCTCTTTCTTCCCTGGACAAAGAGGGCCTGTCGGCATTGAGCTGGGCTTGTCTGAAGGGTCACAGGGCAGTGGTCCAGTACCTGGTGGAAGAAGGAGCAGAGGTCGACCAGACAGACAAAAACGGCCGGACTGCCTTGGACCTGGCCGCCTTCTATGGTGATGCAGAGACTGTGAGTACTATGAATATTCGCTTCCAGTGTGTGCACCTGCTCCTGTGTGTGCACTTCCAGTGTGTGCACTTCCAGTGTGTGCACCTGCTCCTGTGTGTGTGCACTT